>NW_012149174.1:9724401-9743464 GCF_000956105.1 Propithecus coquereli
ATATATTTGTAGAATTGAGTACTGTCGTTTTTCCAGAATCTTTTCTTTTTTTAAATCAAATTTGTATTCATCCAATCTCCTAATCATGCTACTTTCTAAGCACACCTGCCTTGCTGGAGGGAAAGGAAAAGAATTTCAATCTTCAACTTGAGGATGAATTGAGAGGATTTTTTTGAGTGTGGCATCTTAAAGATGGAGGAGAGAGAACACAGCAGGCAGTAGGATCTCTTGGAAGCCACTTTCTCTTCCAGGTTTGTTGAGCACTCACTACAACCCTGTTTGAGAACTGTGTACCTCACAGAGAATATTCAGGAGTAAAAGGTGAAATGACTCTGATTCTTATTAAGCACAGATCATGCTTCAGGCATTGCCCCACACTGCCCAGCTCATCTTTCCTGATCTTGAAACTCGGAGAGAATGTTAAATAGCCAGAGAATTGCAAAGCCAGAATTTGAATCCAGGTGTCCTAACTCCAAAGCTCTTTTCAAGGTGTGTCAAGAAGGCATTTTGAGTAACTGAATGTCTCAAAATGCTATCCTTAGGGAAAAAGGAATGTGGGCGGCTGTAGTTCCAGGTATTGAGTAGGCAACAGGAGCTCAGGACAAGACTGCCTGAGCTGGTGATCTGAAAGAAATGGAGTGAGCTTCATGGTTATTGATCAATGCACTTAAAGAATATCAGATAATTTCTTCTGTTTGTTCATGCTTGATCTTCTAGAAACTCTGAAAACACTTACTGCAGGTATGTGTTTGATTTAATTATCCAGGCATATGGGGAGAAATCAAAGAGGTGAGAACGGCCAGGAGGGAAAGAGATGAATGTGTGCAGACAGGACAATGCAGTCTTTGTGGGTATAATATTTTCTGAGCTTCGTGGTTCTTTATAATGCTTTGCTATATCACTTGAGCTAGAGGTCATAGAGAAAGTTTTACAACAGGGATTTTGTTCATACTGATCTCTTCTTTTGCCAAATCTTCCCACAGTTAAATTGTAACTATTCAAGTCAAAGTCTGCTGTTCAGTGCTAGTACAGGGATACCACCATGGAAGCCATGATTCCAGAATCACCAAAATGATATAGAAATATTAGGTTTATTTACCATCCAATATAAACAAGAACTCCTTTGCTCCCTGTTTCAGACTTTTTAACATCTTGGAGCTATCCTAACTTTTATACATCACAACTGACCCACCCTTATGCCCTAAACTTTCCCAAATCCAACCCTACAATTGTAACACCAATCCCATTTCATGATGCTAAGTGTGTGGGGAGGGAGGCAGTGGCTGTTTGGCAGTGACCACAGTCCCACTAGCTGAGGGGCCACCCCCTCCACATCCCTGTGGATGGTGGGAAGTTCTTTTCTGCATTTTCTTTCATTTCTGTGTCAGCTTCAACAACCCACAAATCCTTTCTTTGGACAAACTTCCGTGAGCACATCCTCTCCTCCTGCATGGGACAACTTGAATTCTCAACATCCACCAAAGGAGAAACATAGTGAATTATGTTTGCATTTTACCCAAAGAAAAACATCTTTAGTTGTCTTGCAAGAACACACAAATCCTTGTCATAGTGAAAATACTTAATAAAAGAAAAGCAAGGGGAATTCAGTCATGTAGAATAGTTTTCTTTCTAGATTATGAAAGACTCTGGTGGTGGGAGGGATAAGGGGAACAATCTAAAAATGGGAAATGAGAGCTCCTAGAGGACAGTCATCATTATGGTTTTATTTGTAGTAACCACCAACTTATAATTTCAACTTTCCTCCAGGCCTTGTTGAATACCATTAACTCATACCGTTCTCCAAATTTAAGGGAAAACAGAAATTTAGAGGAGAAAATACCATTTTTCTACTAAGAATCACATATCTTTAAATTATTAATGCCAAAAAACCGCTTTATTCACCTGCCCATTCTGTATGGAAATAACTCCACTGAAATTTTGATTTCATAGGGGAGAGCAACTGAAGAGGTGAAGTGATGGTGTTTGGGGTTAGAGTCGGGACTATATTACATAGGCTTTCTGATATACAGTCAGTAGGCCTCAGTTTAAGCAATCATATTGATATTAGTAGCCACTATATGCCTGGCACTATTTTCTGTTTTCACAATGTCAGAATGCATTAACTTTTTATCAGCAATTGCAATGGTGGAAAACACAACTTGGGCAATAAGGGGAAGAGGATGTGAGGCCCAGCTCTGCTACTTATATAACTCTGAAGTTCTAAATCCTCAATTTTATCTATAAGATGGGAATAACAACATCTACCTTCAAACTTTCAAGGAATAAGTAACACATGTGCAAGTGTTTTGTATAGAGTTCCAGCCACTGTTAGACGTTATTACCTCAAACACATAATTATCAAAGCTATGACTATCCTGTTTTTGTTAATATTAATACAGCTGGGAACCACATTTTTAAGTTTTATAGGCTGGATTTCAGTAACACGCTATTAGAAATCCCTGCTTTACCATTGTTGCCATCTACTTGAATGCTTGTGTCTATTAAAATATGTTAAAACTCACAGTGCTAAATAAATATCTTGAAATTTTTTTAACGTCATTTTACTTGTTGAAATGTAATAGCAAATAATTTCTTGCAGAGCCAATAGGTACTGCTGCTTGTTCACAGTGATTGTAACTTTTGTATTTGCCTTCTTAATACATAACAGATGTTGGAGAGACAGGGTTGGTCCCACCCCCAACCCCCAATGCTCAGTGCAACATATGGCACCGAATCAGATTACACTGGATGTGACAGTAAAATACGTATCTGTGAAAAGAGAATTCAAGTTGACTGTTATTTTAATTTTTGCTACTCTATTCAGCATGCATCTGATTTTTTGACTAAAAAAATTAACATCCTGAAGGTGAACAAAATTTTCTAAAGGAATTTTAAATTTTGTAGATCTCAAGGTTACTGACAAGGATGCGTGTATATTAAATTCTTAGTGGTTTTAAGTTAGTACCTGCAAGAAAAGCCTACAGAGAGCATTAATGAGACATCTTTGTACTACCACAACTACAGAGTAGAAACAGTTTTGCAGTCTGATTAGAAACGTGACCATCATGATAAAATCATGCCATCCCCCCAAAGAAATCTGCACATAGTTTATTATGAAGATATTGTACCTATCAAGCTGAAAAACCAAATGTACTTTATTCATGGACTTTATACCATTAGAAATTAGAAATCAAAAGCCTCATATAGATGATCAAACATTGCCATTATAGATCATTAAAATGGAGGGTGGTAAAAAACTGCTGAATCTAAGAGTCTGGCCCTCTTTTGTTTATAAATATCATAATTGTATACCTAGTAAGTATAAACTATCAAATTCCTACACAGAAACTAATTATACCCCCTCCCCACCCCTCAAAAACAGTAGGGGCTGGAAACATCTGTGGCTTTCATTGCACATCGAAATATTTCATCACTTAAAATTGCTTACTGTGCTTTGGGAGAGTGGATTACATTTTGTGGATCTGAGATGACAGTTCCTTTAAATCTCTCCTGTAGTCAATTCTTGCCCTTCTTCCCAGAGTTATAACATGAGAAGGCTGGAGAAAAACAGGCCAAAGCAGAAGCACTACTTTCCACTTCTTAGTCCTGGAGGCTCAGTCCTAGAGGCATACATACCAGGGAGGGGGATTCTGAGGTGCAGTCCTCCCATGGTGGCACCTCATTACTACCTTGTGACACCCAAACTTGCCTTTTTAAGGCTACTACAGCAACACCTAAAAAGATGCCCCTGCCCTAACCATCTGAGAATATATCCCGAAGGGCAGATGGCAAAATTATCTGAACGTGACCATAGCTGAAAAGACTGCACAGTCCTCCCATAGGCAAAGGTGGGAGCTCTTTCTTCTGGGATTGGGGAAATTGCTGGGGTCAGTCAGAAGGTGGGAATGTTCTCTTACTTCTGTCAATCTTAAATAAAGGTCAATCTCCAAGGGTTTATTTGGGAATAATATACAAAAATCAGATGTCAAAAATTAGAATTGCAATTCGGGACATACAAACCAGGGTTGCCCCTTAGGTGTGTCCGAAGAACTAAGGGAAAGTCTGGGGTTTTACTGGGGAAAAGAGGAAGGTTACCTAAGCTGTCTTGAAAGTAAATTCATTGGAGCTGCTCATGTCTTGCAGGAGCTGGTGCGTTCTGATTGGTGAATGGCAGCAGTTACTAGACAAAACATAGTCTTAAAGTTAGCTAGGGGTGTTTGTGATTTTTCTGTTGGATTGCAAAAACGGTTCCTGGAACAGGGACCTGGGTGTCCTTCCCAGGGCCATCTGACTCCATTTTAACAGTGTATGACATGAATGACTGCATTTTGTATAATCAGTTTTCACACTTCTGAAAGAGAGAATTTAGATGAATTATTATTTACCATTTTAGGAAACTTTTGTTCAGGAGTGAATTTCATCCTGGAAGAAAGAAACACAGCACCATTTCCCATTTGCTTCGTAAGTGTTTTATTTTCAGCACACCATAGCTTAGAAATTTAGTTGTACTGTCCAGACGTGGTGGCTCACACCTGTAATCCTAGCACTCTGGGAGGCCGAGGCGTGAGGATTGCTTGAGCTCAGACCAGCCTGAGCAAGAGCGAGGTTGCTTGAGCCCATGAGTCTGAGGTTGCACTGAGCTACAATAATGCCACTGCACTCTATTTGGGGTAACAGAGCAGGACTCTGTCTAAAAAAAATTGGTTCTACTAATAGTACACATGTAAATTGCAGGGAATTGAGACTCTCAAGTGACTGGCACAGGCTCTAAGGAACCCTCCGGAAGTACGGATGCTCCTCCATTTACCATGGGGTTATGTCCAGATGAACTCATCATAAGTTGAAACTATTGCAAGTCGAAATGCATAAGGTTATGTCCTGATAAACCCATCGTTAAGTCAAACAAATCATTAAGTTGAACCATTGTAAGTCAAGCCATCGTAAGCTGGGGACCGTCTGTAAAAACATCCTTTGTTCACCATGTCCTCTGGGGATCTCACTGCAGCTTTGGTAATGAGAAATGTGCATTTGGTTCAAAAGTCAAAATAACCTCTCTCCTGACAACCATAATTCCTTTTATTAGACATTTTTTACTGAGCATTAAACAGCACAAATCCAAATGATAAAGTGCAGGCCAGTGGCAGGCCTGTAACTTAGTCCAGCGTGGGTGTGAGTGCACACACACACAAGTACACAGACATACACACACGCACGCACACACACACACACACACACACACACAAAGAAAACTTGCACATTTCATCGTCCTGTAATCTGGCATTTCATAGAGCTATGTCTTTTTAAAAATAACACCCAGGTGCACATGCATATATAACTTTCTTTTCCTGGTCAATGCAGCAAGTCTGATTTTTTTTTTAAAGAAGAGGAAAAAAAAGACTTCCACCAATGGGTTTATTTAAAAGGAAGCAAATTGAACAGAACTATGGTGATAACAGCAGATGTCTAGTTATAACTCTCTTCCTAAATGTGGATTAATATATTCATGAACAAATCAAATGTATTGCCAAAAGAAGAATGCTACTGTGAACACCCCAGCGGCTACTGGTTTCAGTTGCGCTTCTCAATCAGGCAAAATGTTCTTTCCCCAGCTCCTAACACTATTTATTTTGCTTCCTGCCAATCTCAAAAATAATTCATCTTGTGTGTCATTTCCTCATAAATGCTTCCTGGTGCTTGATTGCTTTGCCTATATGGCATTTGATTTCAAACTGCCATTTTACCTTTATAAACATTTAGAACTTTCTAAGCGTGAGAAGAATGTCCAAGAGGCATAGGAAAATGAGCCTGTAATTAGATCAACAGAGTATATTTTACAGCATATCTAGCTTTCTGTGGATACCAGAAATCTCTCTTTGCATCCAATATTGCATTCCCTATCTGGGTGCAAAACAGTAAATTAACATCTGGGGACTCCAGCAGAGACCTTAGTATCAACATGTTTAATTTATTATTAATGCAAAAGAACAGTTTTCCTATGATTAGTGAAACAGAAAGCATATATTTAAGGTTCTGCCCCCAGTCCATTAAAAAGGGGGTGGGGGGATGGGAGAGTAAAGCAGAAAACAAAAGAGAAAATAGAAGTAATATCAGTTACCACATGATTTTTGTAGTAAACAATAGAATATGATGTGCAATAGTGCAATTCTCCTTTGCTAGTCCAGCAACGCAAATCTTAACAGGAAGTTCACTCATGTTACTTTTTGCATTTCAGGATTTAGTTGCGTGCTTGCCGGGGGTTAGAATTCCTGCCAGACTTCTGACTCTGAGTGGAATCGCTAATGCTAGAATCACTTTTACTCAGTCCAAGATGACGGAGCTTCATATCCCAGCGCTGTGAAATTTAAAACAGAAAATAGTCACAAGCACATATCACCAGGGTCATCATTTCTGTTATTCTAAGAGCTGGGTAAAACTGCAGAGTCAGTTCTCTAAAGCACTTTACTACTTTTCCAAAAGTATAAAATCCATATCCTAGGGTAACAACAAAACTGACACTATAATGAACATAATTCTGATTTTAAAAAGCACAAACTTGGCCATCTATAATATATTCAGTAATGCTTTCATAGCAAATCTTAAACTTAAGATTTCCACGTCTGTGTACAGACAGATACAAATATCTACCTATATTTATGGGTATTTCCTGAGGTAAAACACACAGGTCTAGTGCTTCACAGGTGACCAACAAATGGAAGATTTACATGGAGAATTTGAAGCAAAGGCTATTTTTCATTCTTCTCTCTTAGGACACATAAGAACAGAGCCTTTTAAAATCCGTGGGATTTGAGCAATGAAAACAATAGAGATTTTTTTAGGTGGATGAGGTTTTTCAAAAATGTTTTTCCGAGTAATATCTACTGAGTGCAACAAACAAACCAGACAAGGTCCTGCTCTTATTCTAAGCCTTACAAAGCAAGCATATCCAACGTTTTTAATAACCACAAACAAGTTTACTAATATTTCATATTAACAATGTCAACAATGCTTACACATAATATAAATGGAAGTCATATTATGAAAGTATGTGGAGGGAATAAGGCCCACAGGTGTACTTCTCAAACTTCAATGAACATAGAAATCACCTTGGGAACTTGTTAAAATCACAGATTCTCATTCAGTAGGTCTGAGATGGGGCCCAGTGTTTTCATAACTAACAAGGTACCAGGTGATGCCTGTGTTGCTGGTCCAGGGACCACACTTTAAGTAGCAAGGAGCTAATGTCGGGTGGCCCAACTTCAAATTCCAGTTCCACCACTTACCATGTGGAGGTTCTTGAACTTATTAGACCTCATTTCATCACTTATACTTGGAATTAATAATAGAATTGACTGATAAGACTGTTCTGAAGATTAATTTTTAGAAAGGAAAAAGTACTTAGCACATAGTAATTATTACTTTTCTATTACTTAGAGTAATTTTTCATGTTAGTACACTTCACTCCACAATCTTGTTTTGATATTTTAAAAATAGTCCGATTCTCACCTCCTCAAGGCAGTAGTCCAAATATCTTGATTTAAACAATCTGCTATAGCAGATACTTAGGTAAACAACCATTTGCTTGGAAAAACCATCATAATAAGATCTTTTTAAAATTCTCCATCTATTCACTGAAACTAAAAAATCAGCTAAGGGCAATTCTGATTTATAAAAAAAATAATGTTCTTCATAAAACTCTTTTTTTACCTTCTTAAACTGACTGGAGAACTAAAATGAGCACCTCAATAATTCTGGCCAAAAGGGATTTTCCACCCAAACCTTTTAGCCCTGAGTTATCTGTATATGAATTAAAAATTGTTCAAGTTATTGGTTTATTTCTTCCCTTTACCATGTTTAAATCCAGACTGAGAATATAAATGTCACAATACTAATTATTAATAATAATAACTCTGTGAGTCTCTGCAGAAAACAATAGGAAATGTGTTTGCCTTACTAAGAAACAGGACGAACAAGCCATGTGTCCTGTTAACAGCACGATGACATTGTTTTGGTACCAAAAGGGGAGCAGTAAGGCTTGTTACATGCTTTGCAGCAGGGATGTTGAAAGCTCTTCCAACTGGTACAGGAATTTAGGACAAATTCCTGTTCTGCATTAACAAGCAGAAAACCAAATTAAAAAGACAGTAAGAGATTCCAACATACTGAACAAGAACCATTTTTTTCCTCTAATAAACATCAGACTAATTGAAGAGAGATGCAAATAGAGAATGCTTACAAGGCTGAACTTGAAATGTATCTCGGTTTTGACAAATACACTGGGGTGAGAGAAAGAACTTTCTAGAGGGAAGTTTCTCCCTACAAAAATAATGCCCTCTACATTTTTGTAGGTCACTTAAACCCAAACGTGTCTGCTGTGTCAAGTGCCAGATGTATAAGATAAACTGCCCGGGGGTGTTTAACTTACCCCATAAATGTTTCCCAAGCCTTCAAATTCGCAGAAGGAAGAGGATGTATTATGTTTGGTACGGTTCCCACTCCCCCCACCCCCCCACATCCTTTTAGATTCTTTGTCCCCCTATGCATTTCCCCCTGCTGCATTCTTTTCTTTGAAGCAGATTTGCTTAGTGCAGTGAGAAGAAATGAAACCTTGTATAATAAAGTAATTTACTGTGTGATTTTTTTTTAATGTATCAGTTTCAGAATCTAAGAGTCATTGGCTTAAAAATAAAGCAATATTACTGCTCTAAGGACCTAATTTGGTCAGATCTTACATACCTACAGATGAACGCTGCTGCGCTGTGTGCAAAGGAATTGGTGTCTATACATTGGACAACATTGGTATTTTGCTATCATTTATTCTCTCCCTCTCACAAACTGCAATTTGTTCAAGGAAGCCATATGCCCAGTTAAAAATTTACATTTCCTAGCCCAGCCTCTTTTGCACCTAAGGAGGACATGATACGCAGTCCTGACCAGAAGTCCTAAGTAAAAGTTGCTGGATGAGGCTCTTATAAATCCCTTTCAGCCCCCCTTTTTTAATTCCCCAAATGTAGATGTGATGCTGGAGAAGGAGCAGCCACCTTGTGACCACCAGGTGAACATGAATATATGGAAGTAACACCCTTAAAAACAGCAGAGCAATAAGGTCGAAAGAGCCTGGAGCCCTAATGATAAAGGAGAGTGACACTACCAGGATGCACTAACCACAGCTAGACTCCTTGTTATAAGAAGTTAGAGAACTACAGTTAGCTCTCTGATACACGTACAGGGAACTCATTCCTTAAATGAAATAGATATTGAAGACAGAATCAGCTGAGTTTTATGTATCTAAATATACGTATATTAGGTTTTAGTATTTCTCATGTGGTTGAAGGCAACTTATTTCATTTAATGACAGATAGCTGGTTTTCTACTTTCATTTTTTGTGTATTGCTTTGAACATAAAATAGAGGCTTACCTTAACTTTTTTACCAAGTCGATCCTTCCATTTCTCTGCTATAGAGCCTTCCACCAAGAGTAATCTGCATTTTTAAAAGAAGCAACCATTTTTGAAAAATTTAAACCTATCCTGAAAAGTACATGGAATCATTGCCCAGAAACACTTACATGTTTATTCTAGAATAGGACAGCCAAGTTTTAGACCCATAATTCTTAACTATTTGTGATTAATAGACCCCTTTAGGAAACAAATGAAGTTATGGTCCCTCTGCCCAGAACAATGCACACATACACTTTCCTATCCAGTATATGAAATCAGGGGACCCAACTAAAACCTATCTGTAATCCCCAAGACAGACAGAGCCCAAAGAAACATAAGAGTAAGATCTCTAGAAAGAAATACGATGAATGTAAGGCAGGCAAAGAAATTATTCTGAATCCTTAAGGAGAGAATTACCTGGAACGTTCCTCATCTTCATAGCCCATGATGATATATTCCTCATTAACATTAAGTGGAGGGCACAGGCAGCCTGAGCTGGTGTAGAGGTTGACGGTATCCCGTGGAATGTTCACCAGAGAAGCCTTCAGAATCTCTTTCACTTCCACTACTGCAGTCACATCATGACACTTGGTCTTTACCTCTTTAACTCTAGCCCGGATGACTGGGATAAAAGACAGTAAAGCTGATATAGCAATATGACACATAAGAGGTGCTCCATTCAAAAAAGACAAAGTTGGTTTTTTTCTAGTCAATTCTTATTCACCTGATGCTCAATGAATGAAGAGGAAAGTCAACCAGCCATTTTGCCTTAGACTGTAGTGAGTGACATACTAAACAACACACTTGCCCCCTTAATGTTCAGCCCTGATCCCTTTTCCAATTTTTGTGTACATATGTTTGTGTGTATATATGCATGTGTGTTCCTGTGTTTAATTTTGAGAAATCTATTTAGATAACCAAAAGATGAGTGAATAATCTGATATAATTATCTTCCAGAATATCATCTCAGATGTGTGTATATGTATGTGTGCAGCTCCAATTGGCCAACAGGAATTTAACCTATGTTAATTTTGCTATATGTAAAGACCTAGTACTCACATATGCTTTGTTTCCTTGTCTGCATTTTTCTACCAGATTAATGTATTTTCTTGAGTTGGCAGGTCTCTTTAGTGTTATAAAGTTGTCCTGTTCAATATTGTTCCCAAGCTTATTCTGTGATCTTTTCACCTTCCTCATTTTAGCGTGCTGTTCAGACATTAGTCCCTTTCTTACTTTGTGTCAGTATAGATTATCTTTTATACTCTTCTTTAGGTATACTACATTTTCTTCTTGAATAAAAATTGTCACCACTAGACCTTCTTTCCTCCATTTTGTTTTGAAGTCAGACACTCCAACATTTCTTCTCCTCACGTGCTATGGAATATGTTAACATGTCAATTGCATTAATCTACTTCTCTCAATGCATATACTGGCACCTAATTTATCTCACAAGGGGCAGCTTTACTTTACAATATAATGACAAATTCCCTTCAGTTGCAAAGTCAAAGTATTTGACTCAGAATTCAGAAAAGTACAATTCTTCTTCTTTTCTGTATCTCTCTCCTTTGGGAGAGCCAAATTCTTTAGATTCCTACTTCTGGCAAATGAGAAGCTTTAAAATGCCAAGAAAGAAGTAAAAATGTCAATTAGTAAAAAGACAATGGCATTTTCCTGTGTAGGTCCTCTCATTGCTCAAGTTCAATATCCATGGACATTATTTAGAGGAAAACACAATTTATCCAAATGAATCCACTTTTTGCAAGCTTCTTAGGTACATATCTGTAAACCACTTTTATCTGAGTGCCTTCCCACATAGTTTAGGGATTTTGGACTACAAAGGATTGGAAAAAAACAATCCATGAAAACATAAAGCCAGCTAATAAACTATTCCCCCACTAACGCTCCAACTTCATCACAGAAACTTGATAATATTCTACCACTGCAACATTCATATGACAGACATTAAGTTGCTAATGAATTCTAAAAACTCTAAGACAAAACATTATTTTTGCTTCACAGGTATTTCAGTCTTCAGAGAATCAGTTGCCTCAAGTATGAAAACTTGTAGCAAGTAAAATATAACTGCTCAGCTATCCCTGCTTGGTTTGATTTGCAAGTGGAGTCTCTTTCTATTTATGTTCTCTCTATCCTGTGTTTTAACAGAAGATAAGATTGCCCTTTTTGAAATGTCACTTGGGAGAGCCAGATAATAAATTCTCAACCCCCAGCTAGCAGACATTTTTTTGTGTCCTGGCTTAAGCAAATGTGCTTCATAGCATCCATCAACTATCAGAGATTAGTGAACTGTGCAAATGTTCTCAAACTAATGATTTATTTACCCAGTGTCTATTATTTTCATTAGAAATTTTTAGTACATGTACCCACTCCAAAATAAATATCTCTGTACAAGACCTACTTTTTTATGTAAGTAATTTGTTAAAGCTCAAGAGTTTTTAACTGAATTAATCTGAATGAAGCAGAGGTTTTTTCTGAATCACCAATTGCTCCCGCCTCCTCTTTGTTTTAACAGACACATGCAGATATATAAGATAAAAATGAACGTATTTTTGAAATAAAAATATATTTATTTGCTTTTCAGAGTTTTTCCTTCTAATTAACCATTTGAGTGCCTGCCTTCCCCAAAGAAGATGTAAATAAGTCCCAAACAAATAACAGTCCTCAAACTGTGGTGCAACCTAGTTATTACATGGCTAGGAAAAAGAAATTATTAGACTCAGAATCTAATCATGGGCCGGGCGCGGTGGCTCACGCCTGTAATCCTAGCACTCTGGGAGGCCGAGGAGGGTGGATTGTTTGAGCTCAGGAGTTCGAAACCAGCCTGAGCAAGAGCGAGACCCTGTCTCTACTAAAATTAGAAAGAAATTAATTGGACAACTAAAAATATATACAAAAAATTAGCCGGGCATGGTGGCACATGCCTGTAGTCCCAGCTACTCAGGAGACTGAGGCAGAAGGATCGCTTGAGCCCAGGAGTTTGAGGTTGCTGTGAGCTAGACTGATGCCACGGCACTCACTCTAGCCCGGGCAACAAAGCGAGACTCTGTCTCAAAAAAAAAAAAAAAAAAAAAAAAGAATCTAATCATGATCCATATCCCATTTTTATAATATTCATTCAACTAACTTCTCTAAAATCTTCTCTTTCCATGATTTACATTTTAACTTTTAACAAAAATAACAGCACCAACCGTTGCAATATAAAAACTGATACTAATTAAACATGTTGATTTACTATATTCCATAGGCTTAGTCCCTTATTTATTAACTGGAAAGCTCTATTAACTGCCCCTTCTAAATATAATGACTCTGTATACATAAATCATACACACCAATACTCAAAAGTACATGATGAACAATCAAAGGGGGGACAACTTAGGTTCAATAATCATTGATAAAATCAGGATAATACATCTCACGGGGCGCTTGAGAAAATTAGATAGCGTATGAAAACCACTTAGCACAGTTCTTGGCACAAAAACAGTAGGTATTTTCATCCTTTAATTAAATTTATCAGCTACATTCAGATTGGTAGCTCTTTCATGAATATTTAGTTTACCAGAATGTCAGATTTTTAGGTCAAACTACATAACAAAACACTTCTTTAACTGAATAACAACAACTTCTGTAAGTGTTACTTTCCAACGCTGTCGATGTTTTCCGTGGGATAGTCTGACTGAAGAAACCAAGTGTGATTCTTTTAACCATTCCTTATGCATCAAAGAGCTCTTCTGTTCACCCTGAGGAAGCACAACTGATGGCCCACGCAGCTTCAAACATTTGAGCTCCAATCCTCCTCAGTCTTCCAGATAGAGAAGAGTCCCATCACTTTTGAATCTTGTCTCTGTGTACTTAGGGGCATGGCTCTAAGATGCCAATACTCCTGCCTGATATGCATCAAAATCAACCATTTGTTAAGCATTTTACCCATGTGAGACACTTTAATTGGTTGAGGAAGAGGGACTATGCTCTTAAAAGTTGTCCTTCTCTATTTATTTTTAAACCTTATTCTTAAACTGCTCTATTCATTTACACATGCACACGCACACATACACACCCATTTCTTAAGACAGCAGTTTATAAATTAACCACAACGTTATTCTTACCATAGTTGTAATTGTTCCGGAAATAGATCTTCTGTGTAGCTCTAATAGGCTTACATTTACAGCGTTCTGAAAAATACATTTTAATTATAAGCAATTTTCCAATATTAGCTTTCTTTTGTGTACTCTCATTTTTAGCTAAGACTAGCTCTGAATTGGGTGGTGAGAAGGCCCTTGGCAATTCTACACATCTGATCTCTTTCTCCTGGAACAACATTAACGTTTATTCTATCTACACAGCCTCTTATTCAATGTCACTATGCTCATAAGTTCCCTCTCTTGAACAACCCACCCAAATCCTGAGGAGACACTGTTCACCACATGCCCGAGAAGAGCATGAGCCCTGCATCCTGAAAGAGGCATGTTTAGTGCTGATGGCAGCAGAATGAATGCCTACGGCCTGCCGAGAGGCGACTTTCTGCCTATGCTCAGGTAGCTGGTTCACCCCTGTGGAGTACCGCCTAACGTTCACATGCTTTTTACAGATTACACGGCACTGCCCCAGACATTAGCTACTGGATTTGAAAGCAACTCAAGGAGATAAGTGGGTGTTATTACAACCCAGTGAACTTCATGAAGTTCTTAAGCAGAAGAGCAGTGAGCCCCTTCTTATAGGTACCATAGCTGCCATTAAACTTAGTGGTATTTTTATGCTTGTTGGAGGACATTACTATGTAGATATTTTCGAAAAGAGAAATTCCATGTTTTAAAAAAATATCTGGTGAATAGCATCCAGAATGCATATTTTATGTAATATAGATGTATGTAATAAAAGTTCTAATTATCTCAAAATGTTTCATTTACAGATCATTTAACATCTTGGAGAGTAGATTATTATATCTTTTATAGAAGAGCTACATTGCCAAGATTACTTAGCTAAAAAAATATACAGTATAAGCATGGTAAATTGTCAGTAATTAAAGTCAATATAAAAATAGAAAATACACAATTACCTTAGAAAATACTTTATTATATGTAAAGATTTCTTTAAAATAGTACCCCTGAGAAAGCTTTATTAAAAATTAAACAGTATTTGTTTCTTCTATTTTGACACAGAAAAAGGAAAAGAGAACACAAGAATCAGAGAAAGGAAACTTAACAAAAAATGTGTTTAAAAAGTGCTTTGTGCCGGGCATGGTGGCGCATGCCTGTAGTCCCAGCTACTTGGGAGGCTGAGGCAATAGGATCGCTTGAGCCCAGGAGTTTGAGGTTGCTGTGAGCTAGGCTGACGCCACCGCACTCTAGCCCAGGCAACAGAGCGAGATTCTAAAAAAAAAAAAAAAAAAAAAAAAGTGCTTTGTGTCAGCCTGGTGACCAATAAAAGGTAGAAGCTTTTGTTGACCACTTGACATTGTGTTTTCTAATCAAAATAAATTTTATTTCCAGTTGAACTTATAGATAATATGCTTTAAAATAGCAGTCCAAGATAGAGTAGCTCCCTTCCTAGAAGCTTTAAGTTCTAGAAATAAGCATTTCTATCAAAGATAGGTAGTAGCAGCAACTGTTATTCTTGCCCATGAGAGAAGGGAGAGTTTCTCAATGCTACACACAGCACTTTCCCTTGTTCTACAGGTAATTTTTAATACACAAATTTCTGTGGAGTAAAGATCTCAACCCAATAAATAATGGCTAATATCAGTGCTTGTTTCTATTTTGAAGATGACTACTCCAAAATTAACTTTTCTTATCAGCAAAACATTTGGACTCTCATTGAAAAGAAAATGTAAAGTTATTTAGTTCTTGCTGTCTTGTATAGCTGTTTTATTTTGTACTAAAATGTTATAACTTTAAGAGAGATATTCTTGAGATGAGAATATTTGTAAAGAAATAAATGCTGTAGTCTTTGATTTACAAATTATCCTCATCCATATATAGATATGGATTTGTGGTTTTTCTATTTAAAAATACATACTGATCAAAAATAATGCATGTAGGTAAATTACACATTTAATTTTTTCAGAAATTTGCACAAACTGTAATAAATTCTTTGCCAAAAAAAATATGGCAAGTATCACTGAATTGAGTCTGATTTGATGTTATTATCCATATAATTTTGCTTGAAGCAAAAACAAATGGACTACATAAAACTTTCCAGGCAGAGAGTTCTTTAAAAATTATGTTATACAATGATTTAGGAAGATTTCAAGTAGGTATTTACATAGGTATGTATACAACTACATACACATAACTAGAGCTAAGCAATTATATTCTTGAGACTAAATTTTACTTATATGCAATGCACTTACTACTCCTGTGGTCTCACAGGTGGCAGTGCCATACTATCTATATCTGTATCTATCTATATATCCCTTTCTATGCCCCAATCTCTAGCTCTTGCAAATATTTGTCTACTTCAAATCATCAGTAGTTCAATAAAAATAACAGCATAACAAGGAGAAGTTGAGTTTTATATCTACAAGACTCAAATATAGAGGAACTTCCTTTAACTTATTTATGCTTATTCAACCCCAATATATTCATATCTGAAGTTATTCATGAAAAATGTATCTTAGATCAATAGATCTGAAGCATTATCCTCATCTGAATTATGTTTACACATGCCTACATCTATGTCCCCAGAAGCCTAATTGGAAAACTGCAAAGAATCAGAGAGGGATACAGTGCATGCATTATTTATTACATTTTTTGTGCCTGCCACCCTAAATCAGATTGTAACAGTTTCTTTTTCTTTACTACCAATAGTAAAGCTGGTTTCTTGACACTCTTTTTATTGGGTCACTAGCATTACCAGCATTTCTAGCTTAATTGCTAGTAATCTTCTCACAGCTTCCCAATGACCCAAGGTTTTTAAGTTTTGGTTTTGATAGTGGCAAAATGAAATCTGTTAGTTACTGAGCTTTGCACAAAAACCACTAGACTTTGATTTTCCTGTATCCCTTTGTTGAAAAGAAAGGCTTATAAAGGAATTGGAGTTTGTCTTGGTGCTTTATCTGAGGAAAAAAATATTTAAAGAGGTAAAGGAACTAGCTTTGACAAAATATTCTGAGAAATAAGAAAGAGATCTTCAAATGTGGGCAGTTTTAATATGAGCAATTCATTCACCTAAAAGTCTAGAATTAATATAATACCCTGAGTTGTGGGACAGAGTGCAGTGCTACGTCCCACATGTGACCATGGCCATCACCGGGAAATGGTGGTCAGCAGTTCTTCCTGGTGTGCCTTCGCTCCTCTTTCTAGATTATTCTAGGCACTCTCCTAGAATCAGTCATCTCCTACTTCTCTGCTAATAAAACTGAAGACTATTTGTTAGCCCCTAGCACAAACATGAGTTTAGCACTCTAGTAGAAATGCAAGTTTACAAAGTTACCATGTCCAGAGCTTCATAGAACTTGGTCTGCAACCCTGGAGATATATGGTACCCTACAAAGCCTGTTTCAACAGTTCTTATAAACCTAGTCCAGAGGGGGAAAGAAACACATCCTTCTCTATTCAGTTTTGTTCATAAAAATAGGCTCATTTATTGAAAACACATAAGGATAACAGCATTTTTAATATGGTTTTATAAGATCTAAGGAATTCTAAGTACCTTATACAGTTATGAAATATGATACTCATTGGACCTTCACCATTTAATGCAAGCTTGTTTGAGGTCAAGCTTAAGTGTCATACAACTTTGTAACTAGCCCTGGCCTTCATCTGAAATGAAATGCTTTGTGGTCTCATCCAGAGCTGTAAGACTATACTTCACCAGATTCTAAAACCCCCATAACTTTTCATATACCATGACTTTGGAAGACTACTATTTTTGAGTGGATATTATCTGGGTTTTTTAAATTTGTTTGTTTGTTTTGCCCTAGGGAAAGACCTTAGATCTGTGTTCAGGATTTATTGCCAAAAAGCAGGGGAAGGGGGATAAGAAAATCCAATTCTATTTGTGTTACAATTTCAATTGTAACTCTTTCAAGACTGACCCTTTCTAATCAGATCAGAGTTTGAATAATTTTAATTTGTGCCAAATGCACCGTATGTTTTATATCCTGGCATTTGACCCCTAAACCTACCTTTCCCTCCATTTTAAAATGCGGATGAGATTACAACACATTTTAAAAGATATAAAAAGTAAATTTTTATGATTTGAATATATCCTTAACCATAACTTCTTTACTGAGATCCAGATCTACATTTTCAACTGCCTATAAGAGGTGTCTGTAACAGCTCCTTAAGTAATTTTAAACATCTGTTAACATCCATCACACCATGAATTTGCCTTTCTTCTACACAAATGATAGTGTCCACTGACTCCACAACCCTGGGGTATCCATGCTTCCCTAAATCCGAGATGGGAAAGGGAAAGAGAACTAACATTTCTTGACACTTTCAGTCATTTACATATTCATTCATTCTGCTAATATTTATTATGCATCTGCTACATCCTAGGCTCTGTAACAGGCATGTAGGACATATGGTGGGCAGTACAGACAATGCAGAAAAGGATACACTGAACAAAAAATTACACACACAGTAATTTGTCATACATAATACATGTATGAAAGAAAAGTACAATGAGTATGTGTAATGAGAACATATAACTTGATGCCCTAATCTAGTCTGCCCTTCAAAATCCTCTGAGGAAATGACATTTAAGCTTGAAACCAGGAGTTGTCATCACCTGGGCAGGAACTGCATCTTTGTAAGATGAGGGAAGTTGAAGTCCATAAAGGAGACAGAGAGGGAACATCCAGTGATGTGGCGGGAAATACAGGAGAGTGTGGAGTCCAAAAAGCTGAAAGAAGAGAGTATTCCAAAAGAAAAGGAGGGCAGTCCTCTGTGTCAAATGACCCTCAAAGCTCAAATGAGTTAAGAGAGAAAAGGCCCCACTGAATTCAATTGGCAAGAAGATGACTGGACCCCGAGCAACAGGGAGAACAGGACTTTGAAAGGCAGAAGATTTCATCCACTACACAGGACGGAAAAGGAGAGGGAAACTGATGTTGACAAGTTTATAAATTTGTTGGTGGGATGATGAGAGAGTTCATTCCAATGGCTTTTACTTCCTCATTGAAGGATGAAGTCAACTCATCAGCTATGGGGAATGAGGGGCTAAGAGATAGGATAAGAGAGATGTGAGGAGACAACATATAAAGCATTTATTTCATCAAGTGGAAAGGCAAACTTCGTAGTAGGCAGGATGCTTGACAACGTTGATTGTCTATTTGAATTTTCTATCATGAACACTTACAGTGAAACCAGTCACCCCAGCTGAATAGTTTTCTCCAGCAACTTGAGTTGAGAATCTGCCAGGTGAGTATGGCAGAGGAAGAGAAGGCAAGGAATTGAGGGTATTTTCAAGAGAATGATTATCATGGTAGACCATGAAATCTCAGGTAGACAAGGAGCAGGGGCTAAACAGACAGTAAGTGGTAGGTGTTGCATAGGCAGTCTCAATGGGGTAAAAAAAAAAAAAAAAAAAAAGTTAGCAGAGCTGGTAGCAGAGCAAAGCAGCTGGAATGAAAAGAGGTAGTAGGCAAAGAGGTAGGATTCTTGAAAA
>NW_012149174.1:9747359-9749421 GCF_000956105.1 Propithecus coquereli
TTTGTTGGGGACACCTTTTGGTGGACGTTGCCTCAGGTCAAATACATGTCACCCCGATAAGATTCAGTGGAAGTCAACAGTGAAAATCTATCTAATGAAAATTGACATTTCGAACTTATTTACAACTTGATAAAATAAATGTTTTGTTTCCACATATAAAACACCTCATAAGGAAGGACATACTGACCAAAATCAGTGCAAGTTACTAGAGGGAAATGAAATGGAAGAAATGTACAGTAACTAATTACAGTTATTAATATATTCTTATAAAAACAAATGTAGCAGTAGTCATAGGAAGAAAAACTGGAAACAATCCAAATATCCAGGAACATTAGAGTGAATAAATGAAGTGTGGTACATTCAATGATAGAATCCTGTGTAGAGCAGTGAGAATGAAAAACTGCTCCTATACACAGCATAATGAAGAACAAAGGAAGCCACAGGCACACAAAAAAGTACATACTGTAGAATTCTGTTCATATAAATTTCAAAATCAGGCAAAATTAATCTATGGTATTAGAATTCCTGCTAGTTGTTACCTTTGGGAATGAGGGAGAGGGTAGTGATTTAGAGGTTCCTGGAGTGCTGGCAATGTTATATATCTTGGTCTGTGTGGTGATTACAAGAGAGCATTTACTTTGTAAAAATGCATTTCTATGATTTGTGCACTTTGCTGCACGTATGTCATACATTAAAGATTTTATGGCAAGATGGAATAAGTGGACTCCATCTTGTTTCTCCCACTGAACAGTCATAAAATCTGAAGAGAATACATGAAACAGCTATTTGAGAACCCTGAAAAGTAAATACAGTTGTAGCAGGAAGATCGGAAAAGAAAACCAGTACCATCAAACTGACAGCAGATTTGTCATTTTTCCCCCTCTGGTGTCCATAAGTCTGGTTTCAACACAGCCTGTATCCTGAAAGTGCTCATTGTGCAGACAAAGTACTCCAGGAGAAGCTCTCTAGTTCTAGCTCAAGAAGTGGGAAGGGTTTCTAACACTTCAGTCTCTTTCACTCCATCCCTCAGGTCATCCTGGGACAGCGATAACAGCAACAGCTGCAGCAAGGAAGGCCCTCGGGAGCCTAAAACTCCGATGAAGGACAACCTTCCTCTGATTGGAAAACTTGGGATTCCAAGAGTTTGGGGCAAACCCCCCATTACTTTATCCTTATCTCTCTCTTTTTCTCTCTCTCTTTCTCTCTCCCTCTGTGTCCTCCCACCGCTTGGCCCCAGATGCAGCAGCAATCACAAAAAGTAAACTGCAGAATGGGGTAAAAAAGCATGAGCTTTCTGGCCAAAGGACCAAAAGGGAGAGTTCCAAGGAACTAAAAGCGCTAGGGAGATCATAGGGAGGAAGGAGCTTGGAAAATGATCTCAAAGAGCTTTTATGAACTGCTGGGCTCAACCGTTGAGTATGTGTGAATCTAACATGAAATAGTATACCACAGACTTTGAAAACTGAACTAGGGGACAGATCACTGCTCTGATCTCATACTGGCCACTGAATGGTGCTCATGTGGGACAGATATTGAAGGTACTGCAAAGTCTTTGGATATGGAACTGACATTGAAATCACAACTCATAGAATACTAGTCAGAATTTGCAGCATAAATCTAATGAGGTTGACTCCTGCCAAAATAAAAATATCAACATTCTCCATAGGACTTTAAATAAGACCCAAAGCTTTATTACATGATATTCAAAATGTCCATGATTCAATCCAAAATTACTCTACATAGGAAGAATTGGGAAAATCCCAACTTGCATGGGAAAAGACAACCAAACGACGTAGATGTTGTCATTATCCAACAATGACTTTAAGGTAGCTATTATAAAAATGCCCCCAACAGTAATTATGAATACCATTGAAATGAATTGAAAGATGATTGAAAGTCTTAACAAAGAAATACAAAATATAAGGAAGAATCAAATGGAAATTTTAATTTTAAAAAATACAGTAACAGTCCGGGCGCGGTGGCTCACGCCTGTAATCCTAGCTCTCTGGGAGGTCGAGGCGGGTGGATTGTTTGAGCTCAGGAGTTCAAAACCAGCCTGAGC
>NW_012149174.1:9760656-9764487 GCF_000956105.1 Propithecus coquereli
AAAAAAAAAAAAAAAAAGTTAGCAGAGCTGGTAGCAGAGCAAAGCAGCTGGAATGAAAAGAGGTAGTAGGCAAAGAGGTAGGATTCTTGAAAATTAAAATTACAAAGCTAGCAGCACTGGTAAGGAATTGCCTGTGGAGGTGAGTGGCTGGGGTAGAACAGACAAGCAGGTTAGTAAAGTGATGAAGTCAATGCACTAGATGGATCAACTACTTTATCGTCACAGCCATCAAAACAGCAACAGGGATGGATGCCATTGTGGACTTGTTCAGATAGCCCTTCAGTGGAGACAGACAATAGAACATTTGGCCCTCCAGAAACACTATCCTTCTAGAAACAAGGAGATGGTAAAAGATCCCTAGATTCCACCCCTTAGACCACATTCCCTCTTCCCAAAATTGCAAGTCATCAAATGGACACTATATGGAAAAACCTATAGGGTCTTATAATTCCTAGGGCATTAAAACAAACAAAAACACCAGAACCTTAGGGTCCTGATGTCAATGATGAAAGGAAAAAACAACAACACAACTCCTGCAGAATTAGAAACCAAGAACTATTTTAAACCAGGAAGTATATTAAAAAGGTTGGAATTCAGAAATTATGTGGGTATTATGCTCATACGAGTGTGTACTTTTATACAACAAAAAAGAATAAAATGATGCATAGAACTAAATGGATAGATTTCAAAAACATTATGGTTAGCAAAAGCAGCCAGTCACAAAAGAATAGGTACTATATGAATCCATTCAAATGAAGCTGAGGAACAGACAACACTAAGCCATGGTAATAAAAATCAGAACTGTACCTGCCTCAGGGTTGGATGAGTGACTGGGCACAAGGGAATTTCTAGGGCTGACGGAAACGTTCTTTATCTTGATCTGAATGATGGTTACATGAATACATACATTTGTCAACATTTAATGCAGCGTACCCTTTGATTTATGCATTTTATTGTAAGTAAATTTTACCTTAATAAAGTCCATTAACATAAAAATTCATAGAAGACATTTCTTTCATTTTTCCATAAAATGAAGTGTCATTACTTAGCCTCCATTCATTTTGTGTTTAATATTTATTTCCTAAATATATACATAGGGCAAAGAATATCACATTAAATTCTATCTTGGACTAGAGCAGTGTATGGAAAATGTGATGAAGCTGACTGGTGAACCTAGGTATTACAATAAGGCTTTAAAAAGCAAAAGTAACATTTGCTCAACTGAGCTGTAAAAACAAACCTCAAATATTGTAATAAAGGGCTCAATTCATAGTAATTTGCACTTTGTAAAAGGGAATTGCTTAAGATTGAGAAGACTAAGACTATATTAATAAGAAAAGGAAATTCAGTTTATTCTCTTTGGGATTTATGCCTTTGGAAAATTTTAAATAAACTACCTTTCACAAGGTTTCTGGACTCAAAAGTTATTCAGGATATCCAAAATATAGAAGGAGTCAATGCAATTTTGCCTGTTCCCTCATGATATCTGAAGTGGTATGTTTTGTGATATACTCTAAAGAAGTCAATTAACACAAAGGTAGAATGGGCTCCACATCCTTTAGAAGGCATGTGTCTACTCAGTGCCAAGCACATAGAAAAGAGGTGGAATAAAGGGGGATGCCAGTCACCCATTCACTCCCTCGTGCCACATCCTTGGCAGTCGTGTGTGTAACACAAGTAAGTGTCCATTTGATAAGTGGGGGGACGAATGGACCGAAACCAACTATAGAGTTTCAGTACTAGGAACCTAGGAAAATGATAATGTCACATACTAAAAAAGAAAGTTGCAAGGAAGAAATTTTTAATGAAAAGGTTACTTTAGTTACTAAATACGTTATATTTGAGGTACCAATTGGATACCCGGGTAGAAGTGTTTATTGCAGGGAAAATGTGATACTCTGCCTGGGACAGTGATCACAACTAGAGTCCCAAAAGTGATAATTAAGCTTGTGTACTGGATGAATTCCAACAGGAAGAAATCATTATGAGCAGAGAGGAAACAGGCCAAGCACAGAGCCTCGGGGAGTACCCACAGCTGAGGAAGAGGAGAGAAAGAACTAGGACAATCTGGGTAGTAGCTAAGGAGGAGAATACTTAGGAAAGAGAATTGGTCAAAAGTGTCAATTGCTGCAAAATAATAATAATAATAATAATAATAAACCCTAGAGTTGTAAGCTACTTTGTCATTACAAAAATACTATTTATCTACCCTCATTTTTTCCCCAATAAAGTGTAGAAGTTGCCTCACTTTAATTCAGCCTCCAGAGTCAGTAAACATTTGCACTAAAGAAGAAAAACTGAATTCCTTCCCAAAGTAGGTAGGGAGTCAAGAGGAAGGAAAAAAGTTTGGAAAAGGAGAGCAAGAGAATGGGTCTACATTACCCCAGCTAAGCACAGGCAACTTCAATAAAAGAGGGAGCGGCTGGGGCAGGCCTGGCAGCTACAGGCACCAGGAATCTCCAGTTACTCAGCCACGCGGGGTCAGGACGAGGTTAGTGAAAACCCTGGGAGAGATCTGCTTTCTACTAGGGGACACTGCTAATGTTTCCCTAATTTAAAGTACATCAGAGGGGAACTCAGAGATCAATGCAATCTGATTTTATATTTGGAAACAGACCCAGAGAATTTGGTCATGCTCATATAGTTAATCAGTGTCAGAATTTACTAACCATATTTCCTCTCTGGAGAAATTTGTGTTTTTCAAATACAAAAGCTCATAAAGTTGATCATGATCACAAGGTAGAAAATGGGGAGAATTATTTTTTGGAATTATTTTAATAAAAAGCACAGCTTATCATTGAACCATTTGAATATCTGCCTTAATTTTCTGTGATTTTGATAGCCCAAGTGATTCAATTGAATAGGACTAAAATTGGGTTTCTCCATATCAGGAAAATTATTTTAATAAAAAGCATACCTTTTCCTTAAACCATTTGACTATCTATCTTAATTTTCTGTGCTGATTTGATAGCCCAGTGACTCAACAGAATAGAACTAAAATTGGTTTTCTCCATATTCCATGCTATGGAAATAGGGAGGGTCTATTCCTTATTATGATAGTGGATTTGCAACAACAAAACACACTCACAAATTGGAAGCTGCTCGGGGTCATTATCTCCAGAAAAAAAAAAAGAAAGAAAGAAAGAAAGAAAAAAGAAAAATTGTTAAGCTTTGAGGCAAAGGATAAATTAACTAGAGTGAAAGAATTTCTTTTTCAAATTCCAGACAGAAACAGCTTGACACTTTGGAAAGAGGTCATTATGTGGGTTACAATGTTTTTGTGCCTTCCTCATTTCCTGCTTTATCATGATCAACCTCAGCTGTTACATTTCCCAAAGTATAAAATTTTGAGTATGAACAAATTATATTTTCTTTTCAGTACATGCGAATATGTTAGTGTTTTTTTTAGTTTTTCAAAAACAAAACAAGCTTTGGTTTTGTCTGTTGGTTTTCATCACTCCCATTATACCAGAGAACAGGAAACGTTTTAAAAAGAGCAACAGTAAACACTAACTCCAAGAACATTACATTTGTTCTAGGTAGTTTTACATGTTGAACTATTTTTGTATATTGTTTATAGCGTTGATGTGTTGTCTTTTCTCTTTCACACATTAAAGCACTATATTATTCTAACCATATTTCTGGACAAATTGGTAGCATACGCATGTCCTTGGCCAGCTATGTTGACTTACCAATTGCACTAGTATACAAATTAAGTTTTTGGTTTCTGTTGAGCAAACATAATAGGAATGATTCTCAAAACAGCACCATTGCTGGAAACCAGTGATTTCCAACTGATGTATGACACCGAAAAACATTCTTAATTACATC
>NW_012149174.1:9767833-9779887 GCF_000956105.1 Propithecus coquereli
TCAAAATAGACTTCAGAGCAGAGAAGAGTACCAAGGATAGAGGGGTACTACATGATGAAAACAGCAATTCAACAATAAGACATCAAAAACATTAAATGTCTATGCACCAAACAACAGAGCCTCAAAATACACAAAACAAAACTGACAGACTAAAAAGAGAAATGGGAAAATCCACAATAATATTTGGAGACCTAAACACCTGCTCTCTCAGTAATCAATAGATCTAGTATAGATAAAATCAGCAAGAATATAAAAGAATGAAATAAGAGTATTAACTGAATTGAACTGACATTTAAAGAACATTCCATCGAATAACAAAATATTCTCTTTTCCAAGTGCACAGGGAATATTCACCAAGACAGATCACATGTTGCATCACAGAATAAACCTTAACAAATTTAAAAGAATTGAAATCATATAAGTTATGTTCTCTGACCATAATTAGAAAAATTAATAACAAAGATAATAGGAAAATATTCAAATAGCCACAGATTAAATAGCACAATCCTAAATAATGCATGTATCAAAGGAAATCTCAAGAGAAATTATAAAATATTTGAACTGAAATGAAAAAAAAACTATCAAAATTTGTGTGATGCAACTAAAGTCATTCTTAGATGAATATTTATAGCATTACATTATTATATTAGAAAAGAAAAAAGGTCTCAAAACATAATATAAGCTTCTACCTTAAGGAATAAAACAAAAGGAAAATACATTAAATCTCCAAAGCAAGAAGAAGGAAAGAAATCAATAAAATTGAAAACAGAAAAATAGAGGAAATGAATGAAACCAAACTCAAAATTTATTAGTAAGGAAACAACCCAGTTTAAAATGGGCAAAAGAATTGAACAGATACTTCACCAAGGATATATGCGGATGGCAAATAAACCCATGAAAAGATATGCAACATCATTTACCATTAGGAAAATGTAAATTAAAACCATGATGAGCCATCACTACACACCTATTAAAATGGCTAACAATAAAAAAATGGCTAATAATAAAAAAAAAAATGACAATACCAAGTGCTATCCAGGATATGGAGCAACTGGAACTCTTATACATTGCTAGTGCAAAATTGAACAGCCATTTTGGAACCAGTTTAGCAATTTTTCATAAACTTAAATATATACTTACCATAAAATCCATCAATCCTATTCCTAGATATTTACCTTAGATAAATGAAAATTTATGTTCACACAAAAACCTGTACATGAATGTTTATAACAGCTCTATTCATGATTGCCCAAAACTGGGAAACAACCTAAATACTCTTTAAGGAGTGAATGGATAATCAAATGGTAATAGATCCAAGTAGTAAAATATTCAGCAATAAAAAGGAAATGGACTATTGATACATGGAACCGTTGGATGAATCTCAAAGGCATTATGCTAAGTGAAAAAAAGTCAATCTGAAAAGGTTATATACTCTTTCATTTCATTTATATGGAGTTTCAAAAAGACAAAACTATGGTGATGGAGAAAAGATCAGTGATTGCCAGTGGTTAAGGGTGGAAGAAACTTGTAATTATAAAGGGATATAGCATGGGGAAGTGTTTTGGGGTGATGGAATTGTGTATCCTGATGGTAGTGGTGGTGACATGAATCTATCTATACATGCATTGAAATTCATGCATACCAAACTATACCAAAAGGAAAACTCAGTTTTACTATCTGTTAATTTTTTAAATTAACATAAATAAGGAAATAATGTTTTTAAGTTTACTTTTAAAATAGAGAGCACAAACTTCTCCAAATAAGACTTGAGTATCTAGGTTACATCAAAGACTAATCTGATCACAAATGAACACCAGGAAGATAATGATATACTCACCACTGCTTGCCCCTCTACAGTTTCCATTACTAGAATCCATAGGAAAATCTGCAAGGAGATAGAACAAAAAACCATAACATATTGCCTATTATTTCAAGAATTCCCATATAAAAAAATCTAATTCGGTCACAAATTTGATTTGGGTAAGACTCAGGTGTCTGGAGAAAGTAGATTCTTATTAGTGTCATCAGGTTGGCACTCTTACCATTTGTGGATTGAATAAGGATGAGATCTATTCTTTCATGTGACTGAAGGGTGATGCTCTTTTGAATCCTCATCAACTGTGCATAAAATTTCAGGATTTAATATTAATAAATAATTTCTTTGAATTTCAAAAATTTGTAAATGATGAGCATCCTATCACCATAAAGCCTACGCAAATATTAGGCATTCATCATCCAACACTTGTGAGTTGATGACAAAAAGAACCAAACGCACCTCTTCAACACACACGTATCACACAATACTACTATATCCTTAAATCCTTAGTGCCTAGGAAAACATTCAGAAAGATTTTCATGCCCTTTGTTAACTGCAGAATAAATAGCTCTTCAGAAAGGAAACCTACTATCCAGGGACTATTCAAGCCAGTGCAATTAATAGATGTGGCAATAATTAGAAATTGCCATTGATTCTCTTCATGATGCCATAATTGCAGAAAATGATGATGATAAAGGTCTTCTGTGTTCTAATTAAGAAAGCAGCCTCTAATGAATAGCACGGACCTCAGCAGAACACCATGCTGAGAGATGCTGTGCCTAGTGATAGATTCTTATTGACATGCCAACTCAGCACTTTTATACAAATTTAATATCTGTATTAACACTTTATGCTAAATTAATTTTGTGTCTCTATTTATTCTAACAGAAAATAGCATTCTTCCTTTGTCCTTTTTGTTTATAAGTCCTATCAGGAATAAACAAAAAGGGGTTAATATTGTTTTAGGACAATAACACAATTATAATTAATGAACTATTTTCCCAGGCTTAGTAATCATCAGCTGGTATTTAAAAAGCTCTATCCAAGAAAAGATAGCAGTCACCAAATAAATAATCAGGCAACAAACAATAATTCTAAAATATTTGGCTCAACTTGGGCATAAACTGTTAATTACTATTATTGTATTTGAATACTGTATTTATATGTATCCAAGTATTAATGTGCCAATGCTCTTTCCATTCCTAAATAATGTGATAAAGTGAATATGGTTTATGTAATAATCTCCCTGTAAAGTAAGAAATTATATTGTTCCACATTTAAAATGTTTAGTGTGTAAAGGTTGAAATAAAAATGAAAAATAAAACTCTTCTCATGGAAAAAGAAAACCCCTTTGAAACAGCTAAGCCAGGGAGAGTGTTTTCCTTCTTTCATTCTTATTCACAGGAAAATGTTTCTATACCTTTAAAAATGCTTAGAAGTCAACTGTTAGAATTGTAAGAGACAAAACCAAAATTTTCTGATTATATTTAATACATATAATTGTTTCCAGAAAGTGAAACTTAGGAATTCTACAAACAAAATTATCCTAAATTAAAATAGTAGATATTAGTAGGTTTTATGCCCCAAGGATTTCTAGTGGAGGTCACAGAGGTTTCCAGAAGAAACCTAAAGGAGCTAGGAAAGGTAGGGAGGGTTTTCCAGATAAAGAATATCGCAAACATACCAGGGTGAGAGACCTGCAGGTCCTCCAGTGCAGCTGATATAGAGTAGTGTGAGCAGACAGAAAGGGAGGGATGAGATCTCAAAGACCAGAGGCAGATATTCTAAAGGATTTAAGCAAGAGACTTGCATTTCAGAAAAATGGTCCCGTTGGAATATGGAGGGGAAATACCTGAAGTAAGGAAGCCAATTATCATCCCGTGGCATAATCCACATTAGAAATAGTGAGGTCCAAACTAAGAAAGTGGCATTAAAGAGATAGGGAAGGAGGCTGGGCGCGGTGGCTCACGCCTGTAATCCTAGCACTCTGGGAGGCCGAGGAGGGAGGATCTTTCTGAGC
Organism: Propithecus coquereli; assembly: GCF_000956105.1. NCBI lineage: Eukaryota > Metazoa > Chordata > Mammalia > Primates > Indriidae > Propithecus > Propithecus coquereli. The sequence goes on from NW_012149174.1 coordinate 9,771,670, forward strand.
TCAGGAGTTCGAAATCAGCCTGAGCAAGAGCGAGACCCCGTCTCTACTAAAAATAGAAAGAAATTAATCGGAGAACTAAAAATATATAGAAAAAATTAGCTGGGCATGGTGGTGCATGCCTGTAGTCCCAGCTACTCGGGAGGCTGAGGCAGTAGGATCGCTTGAGCCCAGGAGTTTGAGGTTGCTGTGAGCTAGGCTGACACCACGGCACTCTAGCCCCGGCAACACAGTGAGACTCTGTCTCAAAAAAAAAAGAGAGATAGGGAAGGAAATCTGATTCAGAGTAGATCCAACAACACATGATACCTATTGAATGTGGGGGATGAGAAACGGGTATAAAAAATGCTGACTCCCAGGCCCAGAGTATGATGGTGCTTCTCAACAATATAGAAAATGCTAAAAAAAAAAAAAAAAAAAATGAGTGTATGAGGGTGCAAAAATAAGTTCACTCTAGAGCATGTTGAGACTGAGGGGCTCCAAGTTAGACATGAGAATCTGGAACGTATAATCTCTGTTATCTCAAAAGTACAGCTAAGTAGTAATCTCTTATCTCTTGGAATCCACTATCTAGACCGCCTTTTATTCTCTTAAGCCATATATAAATGGGCTTTCACAATACAATGAAAAAACTTTGTTAACTACAATCTGATGGGCACAAAAGACACAGATTCTCTAGAAATTTAGGAATCACGTTACTTTTTTTTTTTTTTTTAATTTTAGAGACAGGGTCTCACTGTTGCCCAGGCTAGAGTGCAGTGGCCTGATCATAGCTCACTGCAGCCTCAAACTTCTGGGCTCAAGTGATCCTCCCACTTCGGCCTCCCAAGTGCTGCGGTTATAGGTGTGAGAGACCCGCACCCAGCTGAGGAATCATTTTTCTTAATAAGAGAGGAAGCATAGTATAGAATAGGCTTTGGTTTGAATCCTCTTTTTCTTACCAGCTATATTAACACGGACAAATCACTTAACTTCTCTATGTGCCTCTGCTTCTTTTTCTGCAAAATGGGAATAACAGCACGTCCCATGAGCTGCTGTGAGAATTAAGTGACTTTACATAATGTGCTTAGGACGGCGTCTAGAGTAGGTTAAGTGTTGCTAGCATTTACTCTGTTGCTAATGATCCCTACACTGAGGATAACAGGTCCTCTCCCCAATGGTGGTGGTGTTGAACATGTGTATTGTATCTTACCACTTAAATCAACTCATGTAAATATTTCTTTTGTTCTTCACAATCCTCAACCAATGACAAAGTCAAGTGATTTGTTCAATGTACAAAAATCAATGGCAAATCTAGAATTCCAACTAAGGGCCTATAACTCTAAAATTGTGATTTTCTCTAAATTAAAGAAATGTAGCCAATTTTTAATTATTCAAAACTGTATGTCTATATGGTAACTCTTGGTCTCTTCTTTCTAGACACTAAATAGAAAGAAAGGCCAAACATAACCTAGTCAATTTTGCTATTTGTAGCAACAACTATTTAAAGATTCGGTGGGAATGAGATAAAAGTGAATTATTAAAATAAGATTTGGGGACTATATAAGATTCCATTATCACTGATAATTGGGTTAGCTTTAAAAAAATTAAATACCATAGCACTGACATACCCTTCCATTCCCCATCCAGAGTGCCTTTCCATATTTTACATGATGAAGAATCCTTAGAATCATATTTTCTTTCTAGTCTTCATCTAAAATTTCCATTCCATTTTCTTTCTATCCCATTAAATAAGTCTTCTTCCTTCTTGGTATTTGGCCCCTCAAATATTTACAGACCAGGGCTAAAGAAAAGACTGCCTGTTCCTCTGAGAGTGGAGAAATGATTAAACAGCAGTTCCTGCATGTGAAAGTTGGCGCAGCTCTGGCAGGAGAGAGGAGGCCTGCAGAAACGTGTTGAGCAAGAGCTGGGGAGACAAGCTAGCACTACCACGGAAACCAGCAACGACTGAGAAGTGATTATAAAGCCCTTGGCACAGTAAACCGTAGGTGTTGTAGAAATAGCGGTGAATGATCATACTGTAAATTTTCTTAAATGCTTGATTTCTGGGTTTCTGAGATTAACTATATGTAATTAACTCATATCCATCAGACTCATTCTTTTTTTCTGTCACTCCCAAAAGGGATTTGCTCTTGATCCTGAGGTCCAGGTTGATTTGTGTAAGATGAAATATTAACTTTATACATTCAGAAGAAATAAGATCTGCTTTTCCAGTGTAAAGCTCGTTTCATTTCCCAGAGATGAACTGATGAAAATTCTAGGCTATATCTGCATCTACCATTATAATCATTTCAAAAAAAAGAAAGAAAAGAAAATGTCAGTAAATTTGATATAAAAGTGATAATAATAGTAAAATAGCAAAAGCAATTTGTTCAGGGTTTACTATGTCCAAGGTACTAAATTCAGTGCTTTATATTCAATTTAATTTCATCTTCACCATGCCCTTGGGATGGAGGCAGTTTTGTCCTCATTTTAACAGAAAAACTTTGAAGCAAAGACATTTTCCAATAGCAACAGTTGATACTATTGATCAATAGCAACAGCTGATGCTCTGCTCTGATGGGGCAGAGTCGAGATGCAACACCTGGTCTGCCCAACTCCACGCCCATCCTCTTTACTCACCAGGCAATATTAAAGATTTGACTAAATGTAATAATTAACTGGCTGAACGGCTAAATTGAACTGAGTTTTCATATAAAGCAGTTATATACGTAGCCACACTGTACAGTAAATATAAAATGTGTAAAAAGAATAAACTTGATATGAATTTATAAGTAATGGTCAGGATGTAACCTGTTCTTTATGTTTACCCTTAGTGTTTGGAAGCAAAAGTACATTGAAGCCTTACTCCATTTCAATAAGACCTTGTTTTGTACAATGTCCTAAGCTTGTTTGTGGAATCATAATATGCCATGAGAAGACAGATCCCTGTGAATGGTAGGATTTGAAAATCCTCTTGGTGTTGAAGGAATATGAAAGCTTGTCCCATTTTATTCAGGGAGGACTCATGTTTATATCTGGCTGGATAGATTTTAGTCATAAGACACAGGAACTCTGTTTATACCTGAATGGAAGGGGGAAAAAAAACCTGCTTCATGAACTAACATATCCCACTGACCCGAGGAGTATATTGCATTGTAAATTAAATTGGCCACATGCGGTAGTTCCTAAGTAATTCCAGGTGTCTGACAGTTTGACCCAGCATAGGGAATGTAATTTTCAACAAGCTGGCCCTTCAACAAGCTGGGAGGCTAGAATCCATCCCTCCCTTCTCCATTCCCACCTCCCCTTCAGCTCCTCCTGCCACCAGTCTCTGATTCACACTGAAGGTTATGTAGGAGCAGGGAGACCATCACTAAGATATGATTCCAACTGCCACCTACCTCTACTTACCTTTCTAGCAAGGGTGCTGTCAACAAAGCAAATATAATGGTATTTTAAACAAGCTCAGAAATCAAGTCCCATGAACTGACAAATTGTTTCCATGCATGTCCTATTTGAGTGCTTCAATGAGGCAATTGCTCCACATTTGGTCCACAGTGATTGGTAACTCAGGGACACTTAATTAAACTGCTTCCCATTGATAATGACTATGGCTTTTTAAGAGCCATTAACCTTGCCAAAGCTCACTCATTCGAAATCCATCTCTAAGAGAGATTTAAGAGCAAGTTTTGTCCTTTAAAGGGAGGAATGCATTTCAGTGTGAACCACTGCCACCTCATTCCTAGCCCTTGGCCTGAGAGGAGCGCCAGCATTTAACTGATTCTAAGTGCCTGGCAAACCAAGGCAGCAACTGCAGGGAGCTCTTCCCCCGTCTACAGAGCCTGTTCCTTTAGCCAGTACAAAGGCTCAAGACTGCTCTTTGAGTTCAAAGATTAATAGGGAATACATTTCTTACTGATTATTTTATACAACCAGCTCTTGGTTCTTGATTAAAATCAAGAAGATAATAGGTATGTTCAAAAAGAGATAAACTGAGGTGACCATCAAAAAGTTCTTGAAATCCTTCTGTTTAGTTTTAGCTTTTTGGCTATTTGTACAACTCTTTTTCCCTTCCCCTCTCACTTCACGTTAAATGAATCAATGTGCACAGAAAGCAATCTTTCCAAATCAATTCCCTGACAACTAAGAATTATTACCTAGAAATAGACTAGGGACATGAGCCTAGGCTGACAGAGGAAGGAAAGCTGATGCCCAAGAAATAAATAGAGATGAAGGCAACCAAGTCGACACGTCTAAGAAGAGAGTTGATCTGGGGAGGGTATGAAAGGGGACCACTAGTTTAGAAAATGTTTAAATTGCCTTATTTTCGAAGTATATGAAGGGTAAAATTTGAGGTTGGGTTAGTTGATAGGAAGGATATTGAGTTAGAATTAGATGGACCATACTGAACTAGGTTGAGCTGGGGGTCTTAGAATTATGAATGTCATAATTAGACCAAACACTGGTGAGAAAACAACTTGTGGTTGCTTCCATTAAATGTAGAACTGCAATAAAGTTTTATGGAAAGGAAAGATTGAAATGAATGTGTGGTTGAGGCACACACAGAAAAAGGGCATGAAATAAGGTATTAATGACAAGTTATTTGCAGAATATGAGAGTGGGACAAGGGGTGAGATTTAAAATAACATTACATGAGTATATAATGATAATACACCTTAAATATAATTCCTTTCATCTATATGCCATTTACAAAATGATTTGAGGGCATATAGAAGAGCCCAGTAATTTCAGTCTGCCAGCTCCATGGCTGGAGCAAGACCCAGAAGCTAATTAGCAGTGCATAGCAATGTTTCACAGCTGTTTCACTCCGGAATGGAAGAACAATTTATCTCATTGAAAGGAGGGGGAAATTTAAGGTGAAGGTAATTGCTCAAATTGGATTTTGAGCAAACACATACCACTAACATCTGTGGGTTGGAGTAAGGTTCCTGAAATTATCTTGGCATTTTTAATGATTAGAAGAAAAATGGAGCTTCAGTTTTCTGTTTTCTCCATACAATCTTACCGAGCAGCTAAAACACTAAAAGACATAGAAACCTGATGACTGACATTGCAGAAGAATCAGGCAAGAAAACTCGATGATTACAAACAAATTTTAAAAGAAAAGAGCATCGCTATACAAAATGTGGCTACTCCTACATGTAAAAAGTTGAACGTGAAGGACCAGCATGGAATAGAAGTGTGATGAGAGTGGAAGCACAGTGTTTTAGAAAGACAGATCACCTATTAGAGTAGAGTGCAACAATGCATCCGTTTGGAAGGTGAGAGAGATTTTTAAAAAGAGAATGGTGCTCAATGGAGGAGTGATTAAGGGAGAGATTAACATAAGTGATCCAAAGAGAAAAGATAGAATTAGACAGTAAGGGTGAGTAACCAGGACTCCAAAAGTGAGGAGGCTGCGGGGAAAGGGGAGGGTGGCCGTGGCAAGACTCACCGGCTCCGTCCGCAGTCACGATGGCCTCGGGAGAGATGCACACGCCGCGGTCGTACACCGGCAGCTCCTCGCAGGCCAGGCTTTCCGGCCAGGAGTGGCGGTACTTGATGAGGATGGGCTCGCAGCCCTGCCGGGCCCGCTCGCACACAGACTTGCAGGGCTTGATGGGCTCGTGCTGGAAGTCAATGGTGCAGATGGGCGCGTACATGGCACAGAGGAAGAAGAGCAGATCGGGGCTGCAGTGGGTGCCCAGCAGCCCCTCGAACTGCTCGATGGCCAGGATGGCGTTGGCCTGGGTGCTGTGGTGCAGGTGGTTGGGCATCTTGGTCATGTTCCAGGGCAGGGACTTGCACAGGGGGATGCGGACGGGCTCACAGGCTGCAGCCCGCGCTCCGGGCACCCGGAGCAGGCAGAGCGCAGCCAGGGCGAGCAGCCCGGCCCGCAGCAGCGGCATCCCGCCCGGGCGGCCGCACTCCATGATCCCGGCGGGCTGGAGCAGGGGCTGGGTGCAGCAGCGCCGTGGACGCCGAGAGGCCCGCTCCGCCGTCTCCTCCTCCCCCCGGGAAGTGGACACGAGGATCTGGGAGCTTCTCCTCCCCCGGCAATCGCACAGCTTCCTTGGATCAAATTCCCCCAATGGGGTCCCACGAGCTTCGCCGAGCTCCGGCCACCGCCCCCAGCGCTCTTTCCCAACGTCTAAGCCTTCGGGGACAGCAGCATCTATTTATTCCTCTCCCTCTGGCAGAAGCATCAGACTTCGCAGACCTATCAGATGGGAGGAGCACAGGAGGATGCGAGGGAGAAATAAAAACAAAAGTAGAATTCAGCTGAGGTAGTTGGAGCTCTGGGGTGTCACGTCCCCTGGATCACAAAAAGGTCCTAAAAGAGGCATTAAATTGTCCAAAGTGAGGAGGAGGAGGACGGGAGAGGGGGAGAGAAACCAGAGGGGGGGGAAAAAACTCCTAATAGGAGAGTGGGTGCAGTTAAGAGTTTGCAAGTCTTGCAGGCTGAGGAAGATCTAATTCTTAGTGTGAGCTGCAGCCGCTGCAGCGACGACGGTCGCTAGCGGGAGGGACCGGCGAGAGGAGCCTCGCTGGGAGGTCTGTGCCTCGGACTCCGCAGCTCTTCCCTTTCCCACCTCCGGGACAGGGCGGGAGCTCCGCCCCGGGGCAGTCCCTGCGCTCCCACGCCCGCTCCTCTTCCCGGGAACCGAGTGGGCGCTCGGGGCAGAGGTCTGCGGGTCGTCGGCTGTGAGGAGCCGCCGCCTTGCGAAGCAGTTGCGGTGCCGGAGCCCAGGACAGCGCCAACTCGAGCGATGCACCTCTGCCCCAGCCAGCCCCACATTGGGGAGCCTCTCTTCCCCCCTCTTTCCCCGGTCCCTCACCGAAGAGACCCCCCAATTCCCCACGGAGGAGTCTCCCAGTCCCCACCAGAGACCCCAACTGAGCCGCTCCCTCCCTGAAGGTTTTACTTTAAGCAAACTACAGCTTTTCAATCTGCGATCACCGGCTGTGCGGAAAGGCTTAAGCAATGTCACTAACGTTCAAGTCGCAGAAAACACAAACCCCCGTGAGCAGTGGTGGAGCCTTACTGAAGCCAGAGCTAGGACTACAGAAGTCTGTATTTTTAATAACTAGGGAGGCTAGAGGGAGTTGCCTTTCATAAAGAGAAGAAATGCAGTGCGTGGTTATAAATAGGCCACCAGAAGCAAGGAACGGGTTTTTTTCCTTCTATTTTTCTTTGCCCTGTGGAATTTGAACTTCTGAGTTTTGCTTTTTAAGCTTAAAAGTGGAAACTAACAGCTTTAAAGCATTTGGATTTTTATGTTTCTGATTTTGCTTACTGAAATAAAATGGCACGTATTATCTAACTCTTCTCCCCAACAATTTTGCCTAACACTTGAAAGAAATGTGTAGGAAATTGACACCACACAGGTATAAGGACGATGATAACAACAATAAAACCCTTTCCACCCAGATGAGTTCAATCTGGAGGAGAAAATAGAAAACAGATCCCCTCCTGGTCTGCCTTCTCAACTAATGAGCCTCCCCTCCCTCCCTCTTCCCCACCCCCTCCCTTTTCAGCGCATATCGTAAATGGCGTGACCTGCAGAGGCCCCAGCACTGTGCCCCTTCAATAGGAAATCACTGAGCAAAAGGATTGCAGAATGTCCGAAAACACAACCTTCATTGAGAGGAGAAGGAGACAAAACAGAAAACAAAACAGGAAGTCACCTTTGCTCTGCATCGTTGAAATATTTCTCTGCTTTAATCCAGCCATTTCTCACCATCCCTAATAAGCAGAGAAAATATGTCCCCACTTCAGAGAACACCGTGAGATGTTGGTTTCCGTTCCCCAGCATTGGCTTGACAGCACTTATAAAATGTCAGCGCTAACTTGAGTTTATGGAATTTTATCTGTAAAATGACCATAAACAGCAGTTTGTGACTGCAATAAATTTTTTTGGAAGGAAATTTGTTCCACTTAGGAGAAAAAAAAAATAACAGATGGTAGATAGGGAGTAATTTACTTAGTATTCAAACGCCTGGTCTATAATTATTTAGTGTCGTATAAGAAAACAAAGCCAAAAAATAAGTAAATGAATTACATAAAAAATGGTTTAGCAAATAAAATTTAGGGAAAAACACATTTTACAAACAGTCAATATTAGAACCATTTTGAGGCTATTCTGTATAAAGAAAACTTAAGTGAGATTTTCAATAAATTAGAAAAAAGTGAGGAGTAAACATAATTGATTGTTAAGTACATTTCTCTGTTCATCTT
>NW_012149174.1:9781872-9785992 GCF_000956105.1 Propithecus coquereli
TAAGTAACTAAGGTGATTTGACTTTGGGTGCCGGAAGGCATGCTTATTACTGTTGTAATTTAAGAAAAGGGAAAGATGCTTTATTAGATAATGGCTTTTACTTCTGACTTTTTATATAGATTTAAACACATCTAAGTATTTTTCAGTTCTATAAGACTCAAGTATTTAATTTGTAATCTTCTCAAGTTTCACATGCAGGAAATCATGTAAACTAAATGAATAAGCCACCAAGTGTTTGGCACCCTAAAGTACTTTCGCAACTCTTGAAGTTTATAAATATAAAATTTCTTCTGCTCTTGAAGACCTAACAATCTAGTTTGGAAAATAACAACATATGGAATAATTGGAGAATAACACAGGGCTGGAAAACTTTTTTTTTTTGAGAGAGAGAGTCTCACTCTGCTGCCCAGGCTAGAGTGCCATGGTGTCAGCCTAGCTCACAGCAACCTCAAACTCCTGGGTTCAAGCGATCCTTCTGCCTTAGCCTCCCGAGTAGCGGGGACTGCAGGCATGCGCCACCATGCCCGGCTAATATAGATTTTTAGTTGACTGATGAATTTCTTTCTATTTTTAGTAGAGACAGGGGTCTCACTCTTGCTCAGGCTGGTCTCGAACTCCTGACCTCGAGCAATCCTCCCACCTCGGCCTCCGTAGAGTGCTAGGATTACAGGTGTGAGCCACTGTGCCGGGCCCCAGCCAGAGTCTGGGGTAGGGTCTGAGAATTTGCATTTTGAATTAAGTTCTCAGATGATCCTGATACTGCTGTCCAGGGACAACTTTGAGTATAATCCCTTTGAACTATTAATATATATTAAGCCTTGATTTACCCTCCGTAAATTCTTTACGTGCTGTAGAGCTTTCATGATTTTATCTCTTTTTATTTTTTCTTACAAGGAAAGCGGAAACAAAATTTCAATAAAGCAATCTAATAGCTGAACGACACTCCGAAGGGAGGAGGAAAAGATACCTCTCTCAGTCACTCAAAGACCATGTTAATAGCTCCACTGAGACTTGACATTACAACAGCTGGCCCCCTAGCCTAATGCACTTTTCTAACGGTATAGAGCCACTCCGCCTCATTGCAAAAAAAGAACAATATATCTAGCTTCAAAGAGGTTCCAGAAGGAACCTTAGTATCTTAGTGGTGAAATGAACTTTAGCAATCTAGTTCACTCACGTCTTTCCTCTCTCCAACCTCCCAGCCCTCTGCTCCATACCTTAATTTGAACAGAACACTCAGAGATAAAATCACTTAGCCAAAGTCATGAAGTCGGTTAATGGCAGTTAACTTTGCCTCCTAATTTGATGTTCTATTTACACCATTCTCCGTCTCTATTGGGATTATGTGTTTTTCTTACACACTTAGAAACACCAAATGCCTACGTAAATATATCTGATAATTAACATGATGGTATTCAGTTTATATAATACCTTAAAGTCATCCAGACTTTCCAAACAGCCCAGAGGATTTGGGGGTATGGAAGGGGAGGTGTGGAACACATCCAAGGGAACCCCGCACTGCAGGCTCTCCCTACATCATCAGTTGAAACCCAGATGATCCTGGATTTCTTTCTAATCTTCCTTTGACAAGATATAATTACAGATCATTTCTAGAACACCCTTTTACCGTCTTACTCTAGAATAGATCTACATGTTTTGCTATACCTTTCATATTATCGTGTCTTTAAAAGACTTATTTTATTCCTGGGTTCTCCTTCTAATGGTGACAGAGGAGCAATCAAGTAGCATACAAGTCATTCTAACAGGAGCTTTAGGTCTGAGGTATAATGTACACAACTGAACAACTAATGGTGACCACGTCCAAATTAGAAAATGGCCTTAAGATATCCCCACAGGACTAGAAATCCTGCAAAATAATCAATAAGCAGTAACCTGGCTAGTCCTCATTCATCTGTGATCTGTCACATGTTAGTCACACATCTCATGTTTAATGTGGAAAGTGAATCAGTCTCTTTCTGAATATATAAATAATAAGAAAACTAACCTGTCAACTTGGCAACTATATTAGTTACTAAATCCAATGCATTTTTTTTAAAGATGAAAATTTTGTCCTCAGTTTTGAAGAATAAATGCTAATCAGAATGTCAGAAATAGCTATCGAAAGATTTCTAGGCTGGGTGCAGTGGCTCACGCCTGTAATCCTAGCACTCTGGGAGGCCAAGGTGGGAGGATTGCTTGAAGCCAGGAGTTTAAAGTTGCAGTGAACTACGATGATGCCATTGCACTCTAGCCCAGCGGACAGAGTGAGATCCTGTCTCAGAAAAAAAAAAAAAAAAAAGAAAGAAAGAAAGAAAACAGAACAAAACAAAAAAGAAAAGAAAAAAAATATTTCTAGGGTCATAGTGAGATATTTCAAAATAAATTAGACAATGCAAAGGGCCTAAGTCTTAACATCAATCCTCCTAGTGCTCACAGAACATTTTGTGGGAATACACTTAGCACCCCTATACCACCACTCAACTACATGGCCACATCTGGGAATCCTGACCTGCTGACCTTCTTGCTAATCCAAGAACATTAATCATCCTGTGCAATTTTCCCCCCAAGATCCCTTCTAATTGAGGCCCTGACCCTCAGCTGTGTGGTTCTTCCTATCATTGGCTAATACTCTTTCAATCTCTCTGTCCATTCCTCCATCACAAAGAACTGGATTATTATCACACAGCTCAGGCTAGAAGAGTGGGATCCACTCAATGCTAACAACCTTAGTAACTCAACAGTTGAGTTAGTAGCTAGAGAATTTTCTAATTATTAGGTCATTAAATATAAAATGTCCAATTTCTAATCAAAAGATTAGTTTATTATATCCCAAACAAGAAGCAGTATATTTAGTCAAAGGATGCACCTAAACTATCCACACAGTTTTGCCATCTTAATGTTAGCTTGTTTATGCCAGCAGTGAAGAAGCCTGGGCAATGGAATAGCAATGAAATGGCCAAAGGCGTTTTCCACAGCTTGTTGAGAATTGACTATTGTTCCTTGCAAGAAGTGGTCCAAAGCCTGAAAGAAGTGGTAGTCAGTTGTGTAAGGTCTGGTGAATATGGAGGATGACAGAGAGTTTCCAAGTGTAGCTTCTGTAATTTGAGCAGCATTTTTGCGACTTGTGGTCTTACAAGAGGATTGGCCTGTGTCTATTGACCAATCTCGGCTGCTTAATCACAAGCATCCTCATCATTTCATTCAATTGGTTTCAGTAGACATCTGCTGTTATCGACTGACCAGGTTTCATGAAGCTATAGTGGATAATACCGTTGCTGGACTACCAAACACACACCATTAGCTTTTTTTGATGAATATTTGGTTTTAGACTGTGTTTCAGCACTTTGTCTTTATCCAACCATTGTGCTGAACTCTTGCAATTGTCAAAAAGAATCCATTTTCATCACACATAACAATACAGTGTAGAAGTGGTTCGCCTTTATGTCGTGACAGCAAAGAAAGGCAAGCTTTGAGATGATTTCTCTTCTGATGCTTGTTTAATTCATGTGGTATCCATCTATAGTTTTAGCTCTTACATTTAGGTCTATGATCCCTTTTGAGTTAGTTTTCATGCACGGTGTAAGGAAAGGGTCCAACTTCATTCTTTTGCGTGCTGTTGTCTAGTTGACCCAGCATTATTTGTTAAAATATAACATTTGTTTCCCCATTTCATTGTCTTGGCACTCTTGTTAAAAATCAATTGAACTTAATTCTGGACTCTCAATTCTATCTCACTGATTTCCTAGATATCTTAATTCCATCTAATGATAATCCATGAAGACTTTCATACCAACATTGGTTTTGTCTTAGGAAATTCTTTTTGTAAAGCCTGTGTCCCTTGAGCAATCTCTCAGAAATGGTAAGGCAAGACAGGAAGGTTGTAATTTTCAAATTCTGTCCTGAATCTGTGACTGATATGAGATTGATGCAATATTATTAATTGAACATAATAATAAATAATTTCTTGAATCCAAAGGAAAAATATCTGGTCAAATCCCTTAATTACTATAATATTATGATACATGACAATCTCTGGAGTAAGTCTACAGGAGGATTATACCTTCTATCTCTAAGTTAAAATCTGCTTTTATTTATTTCCTTCATAATATATAGGTTCCAA
>NW_012149174.1:9798762-9801572 GCF_000956105.1 Propithecus coquereli
AAACAGAATATGTGTCATCTTTATCTAGTATAGAAATGTTCTGTTCTTTCAGAATATTTTGAAATAAAAAATGTGGTTTTTAAAAATTCACAGCAGATTTTCCTAGTGAGGTTAAATCCAACACTAGTGAAGGTGAAAGGAAGAAAGAAAACAGCCCTTAGAAGACACCCTCTGTGCCCCTCATGTCCGGAGCTTCAGCGAGGACCCTCCCTCAGTCTCAGCGTCCAGTACAAGGAGGTGCCCAGAGTCCTGGTGTCCAGGCCTCCCCAAACTCATGCTTCTTCAAATAGGCATAAGAAGTAGGCTGGGACTGACACTTGCCTTTTGAAGTGTTAGTCAAAATCTGTTAGGGAGGTCAGTGGAGGAGACTCACACCTGTAATCCAAATACTTCAGGAGGCTGAGGTGGGAGGATTGCTGAGGCGAGGAGTTCAAGACAAGCTTGGGCAACATATTGAAACTCTGTTTCTACAAAAAATTTAAAAAATTAGCCACACGTGGTGGTGTTCATCTGTAGTCCTAGCTACTCCAGAAGCTGAGGCAGGAGCATTGCTTGGGCCCAGGAGTTTGAGGGTGCAGTGAGCTATGACCATGCCACTGCACTCTAGCCTGGGTGACAGAGAAAGACCCTGTAAACCCTTTAGGGATTTGTCCCAGGATCTTCAGATCCCTGATATTCTACAACCACTTAGTCCAGGCTCCCCAACCACCACCATGCCAAGGCTCTCCCTGCTCTTGGACTATTTATGCCTCTTCCATAGAGCTCATCCCATTCTTCTCTCTAAACCAACCCAAAGCTGTTTCTCAAGACCATTAAACTAAATTTGACCTGAGGTTGTCTCAGCCAATGAAAGCAGCCGAGCTTCAGTCAATCACAGGCTGCCAACTGATCAGACCATGTCCATATAAAGCAAATGTCTCATCACATCATGCCTAAATAACACAAATGCTGAGCTGCAACCAATCAAACTGTTTCTGTATGGCACTTCCTTTTTCTGTCTAAATACTGCCTGCGCACATTGCTGGGTGGAGCTCTCCGAACCTGTCCTGGTTCTGAGTGCTGTCCAATTCGTGAATCATTCTTTGCTCAAATAAACTCTGTTAAATTTGTCTAAAGATTTTCTTTTAACAGCTGGGTATGGTGGCTCACACCTGTAATCCTAGCGCTCTCGGAGGCCTAGGCGGGAGCACTGCTTGAGGTCAGGGGAGTTCGAGACCAGCCTGAGCAAGAGCGAGACCCCGTCTGTACCAAAAATAGAAAAAATTAGCCAGGTGTGCTGGCATGCACCTGTAGTCCCAACTCAGGAGGTCAAGGTGGGAGACCGAGGCAGGAGGATCACTTGAGCCCAAGAGCTTGAGGTTGCAGTGAGCTATGATGATGCCACTGCACTCTACCCAGGGCAACAGAGCAAAACCTTGCCTCAAATAATGATAATAATCTCTGGTTGTTGGTGGTGTTAGGGTTTTTTAAAACTATTTTCAATGATAAAACTCTCAATGAAACTTTTGTAGTTTAAATCACTCTATTCTATCAGAGGTATATATTAATTGTTTCATTGATTATGATAATGTAGGGGAGAAAGAAGAAGGAGAAAAAAGAAAGTGGTGGAGACATGCAGAGAAGCTGTCCAGGGTTGGGAATCAGTTTGCAGTCATAGCAGGGAGAAGGAAAGAGCTTCCTTAGCCAGTTCCATCAGCTATTTATCAATACAACTGCCTTCCTTCTTTCTAACTCTGATTAGAGTCCTGATCAGAGTCTGATTAGGGTCCTGATTTGCCAAGTGAATCACCATGAGGTTAGAATTAGATTCCATGTGTCATTATTATGGCCTCTAGGAAAGACAAGACAGTCTATACTTGTGAATAACACAATCAGCTACAGCCAAGATCTGCCATAGCCTTTGTTTATGCAGCACAGCTTGATAGGAAAAGACAGGAGGCTTTGAAATTGAATTAAAGGAGCAAAATACCACTCTTTACAAAGGCATTCTAAAAAAAGGATTTCTAATGTTTAATTTATAAAGCTCTTCAAACTCTATGAATACTCAGCAACAAATTTTAAATCTATTTGATTGATTTAAACTAATTAGAAAAACTTTAAACAGTTAGACTTTCCATTGCAGTTTAATTTGCCAAATCTAAATTGAAGACTCTGTAATAATTTATTCATATTAGACATTTCCCAGAAACCCATTAAAGATTATATTGACTTGAAAATTCTCCTAGACTCCCATTTTGTTTTAATATGGCATATTGAACTACAAGTTTAATTTATTTTGTGTATGCAATGCTCTTTGGTGGATGCATATCGGGCAGTTTTTTTCAGGCAAACATGAAATATCAAACAGCTAAACTTAAATAAAATCTGTTCGCTACCAATTAAAGGTTCTTTAGTTTGAAAGTTTGTTTTGAAAATGTTCTAGGACTCACAACCTCTTTTTGAAAAATGAGCTTTTGGTCAAAGTCAGTATTGTTGCGTTTACCCAGTCCTACATGGGCTATTTAAATGTTATAACCCTAAAGATTAAGGTTTATACAAACAAACAAAAATTTAGATGAATTATACCAGAAGTTCTAGAGTTCATTCATTTTCTTTTGGCTTTTTTGAGTGACAAAGATGTGAAGTGAACATTAGAATTTATGAAAACAGTCACAGAGATTATCTTTTTTTTTTTTTTTTTTTGAGACAGAGTCTGGCTCTGTTGCCTGGGCTAGAGTGCCCTGTCGTCAGCCTAGCTCACAGCAACCTCCAGCTCCTGGGCTCAAGCAATCCTGCCTCAGTCTCCCAAGTAGCTGGGACTACAGGCATGC
>NW_012149174.1:9801622-9804366 GCF_000956105.1 Propithecus coquereli
GGTATAACTAATATTGCTATTATATCACTAAAGTTACTACATATGATTGAAATAAATTATTAGGAGAAAGTGCAGAGAAAAATGTTTGATGGCAGTCCTTGATCAATATAGTATGAACCCTCCAGGCAGGAAAAGAGAGACGTGTAAAGAGAAAGGGAAATGAAAAGAGGTGCAGAAAAACAGGTTGGAAGGATGCCAGGGATGAATTTAATGTTAGTGGGAACACAAGGATATATTTCCACGGAGAGTAAGAAATGTTCCCTCTTCTCCCTAGGACTAAAAACATGGAAGGAACCTGAATGGAGAAGCGATTTTTCAGACCTGTGAATCTGAGCAAAAGCCACCCCCTGCCCCCAACTTCTCCCACCCTCCGCTTATCCAGAGCTCTTCAAGACTTCTTGGGGACCACTTCTAGGAGTGGCTCAGCCTACAGAGGAGGGCTGCAGTGACCCAGCACTCCCTTGACTGGGTAGTTCATTCTTATGAATTCTAAGATCAAAAATTAGCATTACCTGTTAGTTATATATCTAAAGCCACATTTTCCCATCAACTTATATTAGTAATAATATCCCTTGGTTTGTCTGCTGTGACTTATCTTTCAGTTTCTAATTTGGACTGATAAGAAAGGTGTGTGTTTCTAGCGTCCCTTCAAGATTTATCAGGAATCTCATTTCACCTGTTTGGCCTCAGAGACCACTGTGTATCCCTAGAGTCTGGTTCTTCTGCAATATGGATGCTAAGGAGACCTCTCTGCAGGGCCTCTTAGCAATACATCACCAAAAAGGATACAATCCCAAAGTACTATTCTTAACAATAATATTGGTTACTTTTTGTTTTATTTTATTTGTAATTGACAAATAATAATTGTATTAATATATGTTTTAGGGGTACAATGTGATATATTTTAATACAGGTATACATTGTGGGATGATTAAATCAAGATAATTAACATATTCATCACCTCAAATACTTACCATTTCTTTGTGACAAGAACATTTAAAATCTATTCTTTTAGCAATCTTGAAATATACAATGCATTACTACTAACTAGTCACCATGCTATGTAATAGATCACCAGAACCTATTTCTCCTAACTGAGACTTTTTGCCCTTTGACCAACATCTCCTCTTTCCCCTGTTCACACTCATCCCCCAGCCTCTGGTAACCATCATTGTACTCTCTGCTTCTATGAGTTCAACTTTTTTAGATTCCACATATAAGTGAGATCATGCAACACTTGTCTCTCTGTGCCTGGCTTATTTCACTTAACATAATGTGCCCAAGGTTCATCCATGTTGTTGCAAATGACAGAACTTCCTGCTTCTTAAAGGCTGAATAATATTCCATTGTGTCTACACAACACACTTTAAAATCCATTCATGCATTGATGGGCACATTGGTTGTTCCCATGTCTTTACTATTGCGAATAGTGCTGCAGTGAACAGGGGAGTGCAGGTATCTCTTTGACATACTGATTTCATTTCCTTTGGATTTATACCTAGTAGTGGAATTGCTGGATCAATAATGGTTATTTTTATAAATAGAATCACAAAGAACGAATAGGTCACAAAATGATAGAATGTAAAATACTGTTTTACCAGAGCGTCAATTCTCACAATTTTTATTTCTTTTATGTGTGTCATGACACCCCCACCCCCCGCAACCAATTTTCCTCTCATATTGACCATTCTTTAGAGACAGTTTTTGCCTGTCTATAAACAAAAATGCCCTGGAGATTAAGAACTACATAAATATAAGATGGAACAGATGGTATGCTGAATAACTCCTTTTCCCCCCCCAGAAAACCCAGGACTCGGGTGCTTTTGACATACAATATGTTTTTATAACACCAAAGGTGTGTTATGTGTTTTTATGAGTATTATTTGGGAACCTGATCTGTACTGTGGTTAATGATATAAATATTATAAGATTCTGAGGCAAGGTCCATGAAAACCGCTGAGCTTCTAAGTGACTCCGCTTGTAATCCAACATGTGCCCTGCCAGGTTTATCATTTACTGTCACCAAGACTCTCCTGCTTGTTTTATTTGCAACTCCCCACTGATAAAAGTAATGAATTCCGAGCATGTTCACATAAGCTTGTGAACCGAGACTCAGTCAAGTCATAAATATGTTCCCCAGTGATATGGAATGATTACAAAATAGCGATGCCCTCCGGGGTAAAAAATTTCTGTACATCTCCATCATTAATTTGCAAGTTGTTCACAAAAATTTATATCTAGGGGATCCTTAAATGATTTTTTTCAATTTCTTTTTCTTAAGAGAGTGTTTACACATACCTAGGTATTTACTGGATAACAATAAAATGTAATTCCAAAGGGGGTGGTGATTAGCATTAAGGCAGTCTAAAATCCTTTATTGTTTGGAAGGGTTATACGGTTGTCTAATTATTGACATTCGAGGGTGTTAGGTGAAATGTGTCCTTCAATGTGTCTAAGGTAGCCACTACAAAAATAGCAAAAGAGCATATAACTTAAACTAATAAAGGAGAACATATTAGAGGAGCAGAGAAAAAATTGAAACTAAAAACTTCAACATGCATCTCTGTATTTGGAAATGATTTACATTTGCAAATGTCCCAGAGGATGCAAAACCCCTCTATGCTTGTGACCTTCAAACTCCATTCTATCATCTAACCCAAGGTTCTCTCTCTCTCTCTCTTCCCCCTCCCCGCTCCTCCCCTTCCTCTTTGTTGCCCGTGGCTAGAGTGCGGTGGCATCAGCCT
>NW_012149174.1:9804431-9806014 GCF_000956105.1 Propithecus coquereli
AATTTATAAGTAAAATATAATCTGCTTTGAATGAAAACAGATTATAGATCTCCCAGGAGGGCCTTCGAGTGGATTATCCACTGGAGTCCATTTATACTGTTTTAATGTTTCTGGTGATGATGATGATGAGGATTAATACAATGCAACATAAATATTAAGGTCTAGAACACTGTCTCTAATAGGACCAAACTGGACAGGATGCAGAGGAAACAATGAAGCTTCTTTTAGGAAGAGGGTGGAATATAATCTCTGAAGAAGGTTTAAAAGCATATTATTATCCTAAAAAAGATAATCCATCCATTTATTTATTGAACACTTATTGCTTGCCTTCTAATTACCAGACAATGTCAGGTTACAAAGATAACTCAATAAACAAAGCAGGGTCTGAGCCATCATAAAACGTAAATTCTAACAAGTTTTCTCTACCAAATGGAAAGAACTATATAAAGGTCGGTCCTATATCTTAACTGAAGGTAACTTAACTGAAGACTAAGTTACAACATTGTTTACGTTACATCAAGGAAGATTTACATTAGATCTTAAGAATGTTATAGTATAGAGGTGGATAAAGCCCTGAACTTGGTCCCTTAAAAATTAAGTCATGTAGCATGAGAAAATGCCTTTCTCTTCAAAGGGTTTAGACGACACCACCCTGCAAGCCAGGCCACATAGATCACTGTTTTCTTCAGACAGGCCCTAAACCTAATGTGGAAGGAGCGGACTTGGTGGGTGAGACACTGAAAGAATTGGCAGGTGGAAAATGATTAACTGGCATTTTTGGTAGTATGTATAAACTGCTTTTAAAAAACTGCTTACATTTCACTGATACATGTCAGTATTGGTGTATATGTATTTAATCACTTTTTATCTAGTAAGAACCTAAATGTGTACATTTGGAATAATTATTTGTCATGCAGGTGGCATATTTGATGTTTCATTTTGCCAAATTATAGGTCCATAATTTCATTTTATTTTTGTTTCTCCTCCCACATCATCTTTGGACACACTTTTTGAAGAAAATTGCATTTCCTCTTCTAGGTATAAAAAAAAGTTTAAGTAGAAGTATCTGTAAGACCACAATTGCCAGGTTTGTGCGGGTCTCAAGGAACACTCTGTCACTTGGTGCCACATCAACAACTCAGTGGGTGCTGCTTAGTGTTAAAAATATCATTTATGGTGGAAGGTTAGGTGGGGAGCTCTGCAGTGCTTTACATCTGCCGTGCATTTTGTTTTGAGCCTATTTTCTCTGAAGAATGTGGTCAAGTCAACAACGAGCTAAAATTTTCCCCAAATTATTCAAGAAGAGCCAAACCAAAAATCATAAAATTGTAACACTCAATTTATGGTAAGACTATGACAAAGGAACTAAAAGCAATCAAGAAATTATTAATATATAAAAAAGAGTTCAATCACATGTAGAAAAAAAATTATCCAAATAGCCAGTCATTTGCTTCCATCTAGCTGTTATTATCTCTAGGGAAACACAAATTTCTAGGTTCTGTTTATAAATGAACTTACTCTATATTTTTTAAAAATGTAATGTTCCTTAGGTATTCAAGCTAAATGCAAATTTGCCTTTTCTT
>NW_012149174.1:9816709-9817690 GCF_000956105.1 Propithecus coquereli
GATCCTCCTGCCTCAGCCTCCCAGGTAGCTGGGACTACAGGCATGCACCACCATGCCCGGCTAATTTTTTCTATATATATGTATTTTTAGTTGTCCAGATCATTTCTTTCTATTTTTTTTAGTAGAGACTGGGTCTCGCTCTTGTTCAGGCTGGTCTGGAACTCCTGACCTTGAGCGATCCACCTGCCTCGGCCTCCCAGAGTGCTAGGATTACAGACGTGAGCCACCGTGCCGGGCCGAGATTATCTTTTTTTTATGAGAGCAATTTATGAGAGCACTTCAGATACATGCTGAAGTTCAACTTAGTCTTTCCAAATGAAGGCTTTTGGACGAAAATCTAATGTTGTTAATAATGAAAACAAATGCTCTGACTAGAAAAGTCTTAAAACTACCTATCCCACCAAATGCCTTATGCCTCTTCCCTGCTCAGTGGAAAACATCAGTTGTTATTGGAATAAAATTATAAAACTAAACTTTAGCACTTGGCTTTCCTATAGGCCTTTATCCCTCACAGCGAGCACATGAACAATTTCAGCCCTGTGACTGTAACAAAAAGAACAATGTGGCTTTATTTCACAAAGTGTTTGGTCATTACTTTCTGCTTTGAGGGACACAGGTGCAGAGAGTAGCTGGGTAAAAGTGAACCCACTCTTTGAAGTTATGAAGAATGAGCATGGTGAAGCACATACTCAAGTGATTTTTTCCCACCAGAGAGTGTTCCAACCATAACATAACATGACGTAAGCACACAGGTCAGGGACCGCTGGAGAAAGCAGGGACTGAGCTCCATCTGTCTTTTCTTCAGCATAGCACCTTATATATAGCAGACACTCAATAAATGCAGACCATGAGATGAGTGAATGAGAATCCGTGAGTGAACGAATGAAAACAGAATATGTGTCATCTTTATCTAGTATAGAAATGTTCTGTTCTTTCAGAATATTTTGAAATAAAAAATGTGGTTTTTAAAAATTCACAGCA
>NW_012149174.1:9819075-9820304 GCF_000956105.1 Propithecus coquereli
TCCAGCCAAGCTGATATGTAAGCATGAGCTGCATGAACTCTTCCCCAACCCTGGCAGCCTGCACTGACTGCATGTTTTCACAGCTACATCATTTAATTATATTAACCCTTGTTGTACATGCGTGTGTCAATTTCTGAAGACTCAAGGTTGAGGGCCATATTTGAACTCTTTTGTATGTCCCACTATTCTTTGCAGTGTGTTGCTCCCATTGTAGGTGATTAGCATTTGTAATCTAAATGAGAATCTATTCTTCTTTGAAACTACCTTCTCTAGCTTCTTTATGTGAGGCATCTCAATTCAGAGCAAAATTTTTTCCAGACAAAGATATGATAGTTGTAGAATAAGAGATAGCCCCCTTGTTATGTGAGTCAAATAAGTAATTTCTCCACCCAGCAAAGTCACCACTCCCGTGGATTTGAAAGAGGTCAGGTGTAAACTTCTTCTGCAAAACACTGTTATGGCAGATCCAGTTCACATGACCATCCTGTAACAGTCACGTGGGCGTGGAAGCGAAGACATGGTGGTGGTGGTGGCAGACATTTGGATACCGAGGAGAGTCCTGGTATATCTTCTGTGTAAAAGGTGATCCTTCAAATCCTCATCTCCACAATTTCTTCATGTTGGGAGGCCTTAGGGTTCAGTCCTTGATCCTCTTCTCTTCTCTATACTCAGATCCTTGGTGATCTCATCCAATCTCACAGCTTTTTATTCTATTTAGAAACTGATGACTGCCAGATTTATATCTCTAGCCCAGAGCTTTCCCTTTTCCACATTTCCACTTGGATATCTAATAAAAATCTTCGATTTAACATGCCCCAAACTGTGCTCCTAAATCTTTCACCAGCACCACTCTCCATAAGTAAAATAAAATAATGAAAAATAAAAAACCTTGGTCCACTTATAATCTTTCCAATCTCAGTTATGGCAGCTTCATCCTTCCAGTCGTTCAGGTCAAAATCCTTGGAGTCATTCTTCCTTTTGGCTCTATCTTAAAAATGGGTAAAAATCTAGCCACCTCTCATCACTCCATGTTAGCACTGTGGTTCAAGTCTAGATTATGGCAATAGCCTCCTAACTAGTCTCCTTGTTTCACTGACTTCATCCCCTACCACTCTTCCCCTCATTCACTCCACTCTACCACATGTGTTTCTTGCTGTTTTTGGAACACGTTAGCAATGGGAATGCTCCTGACTCATTGATTTGCCCCTGCTGGTCCCTCTGTCTGGAGT
>NW_012149174.1:9820354-9821203 GCF_000956105.1 Propithecus coquereli
GGGTCTCGCTCTTGTTCAGGCTGGTCTTGAACTCCTGACCTTGCGCGATCCACCTGCCTCGGCCTCCCAGAGTGCTAGGATAACAGGCGTGAGCCACCGTGCCGGGCCGAGATTATCTTTTTTTTATGAGAGCAATTACGGCACTTCAGATACATGCTAAAGTTCAACTTAGTCTTTCCAAATGAAGGCTTTTGGACGAAAATCTAATGTTGTTAATAATGAAAACAAATGCTCTGACTAGAAAAGTCTTAAAATTACCTATCTCACCAAATGCCTTATGCCTCTTCCCTGCTCAGTGGAAAACATCAGTTGTTATTGGAATAAAATTATAAAACTAAACTTTAGCACTTGGCTTTTCTATAGGCCTTTATCCTTCACAGCGAGCGCATGAACAATTTCAGCCCTGTGACTGTAACAAAAAGAACAATGTGGCTTTATTTCACAAAGTGTTTGGTCATCACTTTCTGCTTTGAGGGACACAGGTTCAGAGAGTAGCTGAGTAAAAGTGAACCCACTCTTTGAAGTTATGAAGAATGAGCGTGGTGAAGCACATACTCAAGTGATTTTTTCCCACCAGAGAGTGTTCCAACCACAACATAACATGACGTAAGCACAGGTCAGGGACCTCTGGAGAAAGCAGGGACTGAGCTCCATCTATCTCATCTTCAGCATAGCACCTTATATATAGCAGACACTCAATAAATGCATACCATGAGATGAGTGAATGAGAATCCGTGAGTGAACGAATGAAAACAAACAGAATATGTGTCATCTTTATCTAGTATAGAAATGTTCTGTTCTTTCAGAATATTTTGAAATAAAAAATGTGGTTTTTAAAAATTCACAGCA
>NW_012149174.1:9823873-9826217 GCF_000956105.1 Propithecus coquereli
TGTATTTGGTTACTCTTTGGATGGGAAAGAGGCCGGTTGCTTTTCTTCTTGGCTTCCAAGCCTTGCTCCTGAATCCTTTCCACATACACAACTCTAATTTCAAAGAGAAACCCCACCGGGAGACTGGAAGACAGTACTGTGAGAGAAGAAAGTTATGTTAATTTCCCACCCTCGAAGATGCCAGTGAGCATTTCAAATACGTAGGGGGAGAAAAGAGGCTTCATTCTGGATTGATTCAAAGTTCGGTTTTCACACTTGCAAGTTTTCACGGCTCCACCATCTCGTCCTCCCTTCCCTCTCACCAGTAACTTGCTTAGTCAAAGAAATAGTATAGCTGCTTAAGGAGCGAAGCCAGGCTGAATGTGACCCCCTGTGTCCCCTGGGCCACCTGGGTCCCGAGGTAATTGAAGACATGGATGGACAGACGGCTGTTGTTTCTGGCTGCAGCTCAGCCAGGAATTGGTGTTTGAGGATCAGTGGCCTCACAATGGGCCATGACTCACCCACATAACTTTTTCAGCGCTTAGGGGTGCTTTGTCTCTCAAAGGGGAAAGATTCCAGAAAAAAAGAACAGGAAGCTCTGAGCAAAGAAACAATTTTTAACATTTGCTGAGGGTAAAATAACAGACTCTTACCTTCGTTAATTGGGAGTTACTCAAGAAGAAATGGTATATATTGAAAGAAATCTTTCCAGAAGAAATATAGTCCACTACAAGCATTCATTCAACAAATATTTTATGCATCATGCAATGCAATAATTCTTAACCTTGTGCCTTCCCTTTGGAAATCCGGTGAATTACATGAACTATTTGCCCATGAAAAATCACATACGTGTATACATACATACAGAACCTATGTCACATACTGATGGAGTGGAGCCCCTGTGCCCTCCAGCTCACCGCAGGTTAGGAGCCCTGGTTTCTATTTTAGGTTGAGTAGCGGTGGTCTGTGCCCCTCGCCGCTGCACCTACAGCCTGTCAGTGTGAAAGCAGCACAGTCTTAAGTCACCCAGTAAGGCACTTGGTGCCTGCCTGCACAATTACCAAGCAGCACATCCTTTTGTGCTGGCCAAGAAAGTATGAGAATGAAATTTTATGGGAAGAAAACCTTATGCTAGGCTGGGAGCCAAGAGTTCTGACAGGTTTTTAAAGTAGCTTCTCCTATTGGCGTAATCTTTCTAGAGCTCAGTTCTTCTTGTGTAAAATGGAAGAATCAACAGAGTATAAAAGCAAAGGTCCCCTCTAGTCATAAATTCTGCGAACAGATTAGCTGTTCAGCCATTGCCACCCAGCAATTGAGAGCCCACGACTTGTGTCTCTGGATTCCAATCTAAGCTTTACCAATTGCTACCTGTATTACTGGGCAAGTGACTGGAACTTTCTGAACCTGCTTCCTCACCTGTTTTCCAGACAGATGAAATTATGATGAATGGAAGGCAATTAGCACAATGTTTCACAAAGTGTTTAATGAATAACTTTTTATGAAAACAGCTGTCTTCTCCTTAATCCTTATGCTAAAATCAGGATGATTTTTCCATGTCATCAATGTCATCATTGACATGATTATTGTTCCATGTCATCAATGACACGGAAAATTTTTTAATCTTAAAAAAAATGAATATAATTTGTCTATGTAATTAAAGATTCTGTAAGGCTAAAAATAGTATAAAGACAAATGATAAATTAAGGAAATACTTGCCAAGTATATGATGGACAAAAACTAATTTCATTAATATGTGTAAAAGTTCTTACAATTCAATAAACAAATAAAAAAGATGCTCAACCTCACTCAGACAATATTTTTTAATCCATCAAATTGACAGAGGTTAAAAACTTTGATAATACTCATTGCTGGGAAGTGAGAAAATAGGCATTGTATGCTGTACATGGGAGTATCAATCGGTAAAACCACTTTGCAGGGAAATTTGACAGTATCTATCATGTTATTAAAACACTCTTTCACATAAAGACTATATTTTTAGAAACTTGTCAAGCATATGTATTTTGCCCCAGTGCTCAAAGATATATATTTAGATGTTCACCACTGCCTTGTTTGATTTTTTTAAAAAAGAATATAATCAGAATGTTCAGCAATAGGACTCTGATCAAAAATTTATACTGGGGCCAGGCGAGGTGGCTCACGCCTGTAATCCTAGCTCTCTGGGAGGCCGAGGCGGGCGGATTGTTTGAGCTCACGAGTTCGAAACCAATCTGAGCAAGAGCGAGACCCCCGTCTCTACTAAAAAGAGAAAGAAATTAATCGGACAACTAAAAATATATAGGAAAAATTAGCCGGGCATGGTGGCGCATGTCTGTAGTCCCAGCTACTCTGGAGGCTGAGGCAG
>NW_012149174.1:9826267-9828091 GCF_000956105.1 Propithecus coquereli
AAAAATTATTATGCATATTTTTATGTGCTAATACTTTTCAAGCTCCAACTCTACAAATGTAGTCTTTTGTACTCTGGGCTTTACTGCAGGCAGAACTGTATCTCCTGTGCCATATGCGGGTGGTATGGAAAGTGAGCTGCCCTCCCAGGCTTCAGCCTCGAAATTAGTTGAGGACAACTGCACCAGCGGCTTTTGATCGCCTAGGACCTCTTGAGGCATATCTGACTTTTCACACAAATTCTAAGGCATTAAGCCACCCATCATGTGAAACATGATAATAAGTCATTTAATGGTTGCTTTAAACTACTCTAAATTAATTTGGGAAATATCTTTAGATTTTCGAAGGGAAACCTAATTCCACCCTGAACCTTTATATAGCAAGCAAAATGGGATCCAATTTATTAACCCAAGTACTAATGGTTGGGTAGCACAGGGAACAGGAAAATTTGTTTTGGCATCCAATTCCTTCTTGTTTTATCCATCTGGGACTGCCTCCCCAGTTTAATAACAAAGAAGGAAATGTGGTCACCTCCACTAGGGAATATCACCTTAGAGTTAAATATTTCTGGTATAATATCCTCTCTGTAGAATGCTGGCTCTTAAGCAAACTGCCTTAAAGAAATAAATGTGGAAAATTTCTTTTTCAGCTTTAGAAGATTGATATTCAACCTGAGACATGACAGAAGGCCTAGATGTTGTGCACAAAAAACATAGCAATGAATAATGACTGGTACCTTTGCATTCTTATTTAAGCTACAGTAGAGTCTCTTTAGAGGACAGCACACAGAGTAGAAAGGTATAGATGCCAAAAGGTTCAGTGTGAAGATCTCATGGGAGAAGATTCTTTTTTATTTTTTAATTTTCTTGAATTTGATTTGTGGCCTGAAAAAATAAGATTGGCTCTTCTTTGTTTTCTTTTTTAAAAGTTACCCTTCTGGTAACAGTAATTAAAGAATAACTATACCACATTTCTCTTGGATGATCTGAAAGAAACACAGGATGAGGGCATCATTCAGAGCACTGGATCTCTCTCTCCCTAATCTCTGGCCTCATAAATTAGACCCCTAAAATATATATATATTGAGCTAATAAAACATATTTCTGAAAGATGTCCTAGTGTTTGAGTCATCTAACTTTTTCCTATTCAAACTAATAAAATATAATTTCTCTTTATTTTCTAATGCTTTCAGTGGGAAACCTTCCACATGCTCAGTGTCAAATGCCTCTTTTCTCTTCATTTCAATATCACAGTTGATTAACTGCTGCCTACAGTGCAGACACAAGGCATTATTACAAAGAGGTGCTAAGTATACAAAACAGGTTATTATTCAGCAGAGGCTATTTAATAATATGTAACTTAAAATTTAATTTACTTGTTTCCCCCACAAGTGACTATTGCAAACATCATAAAATATATTTACTTACAGTCATAAAAGGGGGATTTATTGTACATTTCCTGTTTCCACTGAGGTCTGGCTATAGTTCCCCCAGGTAGACAAAACACAAGAGAATTTTAACTTCCTTTAGTAATTGCTCAAACTGACTTTAACTAATATAGGAGAAAATGGGAACAGGTTTTCAAAAATATGCTTGGACCTGAAAAATCGTTTTTCTTTTTTCTTTTGCTTGCAACTACATGGTACCTTATGAATGTTTGAGAATCTTTGGTTTGTATTTCTAAGTTAATATTTGATCATGTAGTCTTTTAAAAAATATGATTGTGAGCTTTCTTTTCCTAAGGAAAAAATCAATTATTAAATTTTGCATAATCTATTAGACTATAACATCAAAGCTAGATTTCTGAAACTACATTTTAGGTTCTTT
>NW_012149174.1:9828141-9831680 GCF_000956105.1 Propithecus coquereli
AATTATAACAAACTATAATATAATGTAAATAGAATACTAAATGGATTGTACTCTTAAATATTATCTGATTCTTCATCTTGCCTTGAAGCAACACTGTGTTCAAACCACCTTAAGACTGATAAGAATGTAATAAAAGAACCTTATATTTTATAGCCCTGGGCAAACCAAGACATATAGTTTCATCAAGTTATTTACATATACCAAACTTATCTGTATAATTATCTCACTCTAATCCACCCCATAGTTTTCAGGAGAAAATGCAGAGTTTTGATCTTCATAATTCTTTTCTCTGTTAGTTTCCAGATTTCGGAAACAGTAGCTTTGCACAACTAAAGCTCATCTATTAAAAAATCATAGAAAAATGTAAATTCTCTTTAATTACACCCACTTTTCACAACACTTCAGAAGCAAGTCTAGGGGAAGCAGCTGCTACATTAGGCCAAACTACCCAGGTCAGGAGTGGCTGGCAGCAGAGGGCAGAGAGTCTTGCAGGTGCTGTGGCCACCTGATAAGAAACCGCACCTTCTTCCTAGTGATAACATAAAAGCACAGATCTAGGAAACGAAGCCTAGGAGCTTCCAAAATCCTTCAGAAAAGAATATTCCACAACTTCCCTCAATAATGACTTGAGTCTATTTCCACAGTTTAAATAGTCTGCATTTTCTGAAATCACCTGCTTATCTGTAAGGCCTCTGAGCACACCTAGACCAGTGCCCTATGGGATCCCAGGAACCCGGCCACCATCCCTGGTCATAAGCCTATCTCTTGGTCATAAGCTCGGTTCTCTTCATAGTCCCCAGAGATAAGCACCCAACTTCTTTTCACTAGAAATGTTTCAAAGAGAATTTTTACAGGGAAATTGAGAGGAATGACAAGGATAGTCAATACAGGGAGGTTGCAAAGTTGGCAAACTGCTCAAATCTGTACTTCCAGGTTTATGCCTCCAACTCTCCTCTGGAATGGAAGCAGACACCCTCTATTTTTGTTTTTTGGTTGCTGGGACTCACCAAATTGGTTCCATTTTCCCTCCCTGTTATTAAAGAAGGCCACCAGCTGTGTTATTTGAGCAAGTGTCTAACCCTTTCTCATCCTTGGTTTCTTCCTCTATAAAATGACAATGGTGACACCACCAGACCTCACAAGGTTGTTGTGAAGATTAAATGACTTAATACATGTAAATGCCTAGAACAGTGCCTGGCACATAGTAAAGCCCAATAAATGTTAGGTATCGTTATTATTGTTTGTCCTTGTAAGCATCTCTTCTCATCCTAAAGAAAACTACTACATCCCTTTGTCACGCGGGCTCATTGCCTGCCCAAGCACACCAGGTCTCACGGCATCCAATATCCAAGAACTCTGCTCCAGCCAGACACAACTTGGGTATGTCCCTCACCTGCCTCATTCTGAACTCATTACTTATATTTTCACATCAAAGGACATAAGTAATTAATAATTGCCCATCCTCCTCCGTGCAAGAGCTTCTTACCTCCACTAGAAATCCAGGAAACTAGCTACAGATTTTTTCCACACAATAGTAGTTCTAGTGGCTGTCAATGAGGCGATTTCTGACTAAGGAGGTCATCATCATGGTTTCTGCAGACACGTGTAGAGAGATGTGCACAGCTGTGCTGAAAATTCTCACTCCAGGACTGTTCACTATTTGCTTCTCCTGGACTGGAAAGGGTGGGTGGGCCTGTGATTTGTGCCCTGTATGGCTGTGGCTGCCGCCCCCGGTCTGAGGTTCCTGAAAATCCAGGTCAGCTCAGCCCTTGCTGTGGATCTTTCAGTCATGTGTTACCATGCTGGATGAAGAAAATTTTGCATCTGTTTTAAAACATAGAAAACAGAGATAAAGTGATCTCTCTTTATGAAAGTAATGAACTTGTTCATTCAACAAATATTCATGGAGTAGCTCCTCTGTTCTAGGCCCTGAGTTTCTAGGAATGAACAGAACAGACATGATACCTGCCCTTGTGGCACTTGGAACGCAATGAATCAATGCTGTGATGAGAAAGTTACCAGAGACAGGATTCACCCTCTATTTCCAGGTCTTACTCTGTCTACAGTGAATACTGAATAAACCCTTAGTAGGCCCTAGAATTCCTGCACAATGCACCTCGTTCCTTTCAAGAAAGGTGGAATACAGGAACATTTCAGTAGTTGGGCAACATCAGGAAAAACAGAGTAGGTGTGGAAGCCGTGGTTTTTGAGGAAGGTGAAGATTGATCTTTGCTAAGAATTAAATAAATGTCTTCTTTCATGTGAAATGTCCTAAACTATATTACACATGAGGCTGGTAGGATTCCTACAATATTATTTAAAGTGCCAGATGCATCCAAAGCTGTAAGGAAAGGCTCAGCTAGACACAAAAAAGGAAAGCACCGTCTCCTCCCAATCCCTGCCTGCCCTGCTTCCACAGCACGCACGGGGCCTCCTGCTGCGGTGCAGGTGCACATCCCAGACGGACACGCGCACACGCCGGCATGCCTTCCAGACCACCTGCTCCCACAGCAAGTCTCCTCAGCACTGGGATAGCCGGGAGCCTCGCCTTGCTCAGGCATTCCTGGAATGCCCCTTGGCCAGTGGGCTCAGCCCAGGCAGACAGTGGTCTCTCCCCGTAACGTTATCACCCCTGCCACCCCTTTTGTGAGGGAGTGAAGGAATTCAAACCGTCCATACTACCTTAGAAAGATTTCCCTGCTCTTTTTTTGGATATTTTTCTTCCTGGGAACTGAATATACTCAATATAGTCACAGAACTCAGGGAAACACATATACTAGTTTATGATATAAACCAGTTCAGATGAAAAACAGCCTACAAAAAGTTAAAGTAACATTTGGTATGAGACAGAGCTGCAGGCCCTGTCAAATCATGTAGGTAGAAGCAGAAAGGAAAAGACTGTCTGGAGGACCAAGTGTCATCGAATGGCAGAAACTTACAATTCTGACTTATAACTGCACTTCTGCAACTCCACCCCGCCCACCCACTTGTAAACATAGAGGATTGGTACAATTATGCTATGGAATACTATGCATTAAACCATTAAAGATGATTTAGTAGACTATAGAGTAGAAGAAAACGACATGGAAAAATATTCATGATGTGTTAAGTTTTAAAAAGTTATCAAACAGTGGGTACTGAATGATCTCATGTAAGTGTGTATAGATATAGATACTGAGAGAAAGAGAGAGACAGGGTGAGAGCAAATTACATAATTAAATGTATATGTAGGGGTAGATGTAGATAAAGTTGTAGATATAAATGTAGATATAGGCATGGAAATACATATAACTCTAGAATATATACAGTATGTGTGTATATCTATATGTAGATACAGATACAGATTTTAATGATAATGTATAGTATTCCATATAGCATACTTTTGTATATAGATATAAATATAGACACTAAAATGTTAATAAAGACTTTTCAAGTGATGGGATTTGGGGTGACTTTAACATTTGTGTTTTTTGCTCATCTGCATTTTTCCTGAATAAACATAAATTTTCTTCAATAAAAATGTAAGTTGTCTTCAATAA
>NW_012149174.1:9842100-9864036 GCF_000956105.1 Propithecus coquereli
TTAGTTGTCTAATTTCTTTCTATTTTTAGTAGAGACGGGGTCTCGCTCTTGCTCAGGCTGGTTTCGAACTTGTGAGCTCAAACAATCTGCCCGCCTCAGCCTCCCAGAGTGCTAGGATTACAGGCATGAACCACCGCACCCGGCCTCATCATAGTTTATTGTAACCTCAAACTCCTGGGCTCAAGCAATCCTCCTGCCTCAGCCTCCCTAGGATCTAGGGACTACAGACACATGCCACTACGCCTGGCAAATTTTTTTCTATTTTTAGTAGAGGTGGGGTCTCACTCTTGCTCAGGCTGGTCTCCCGATCCCTCTGCCTTGGCCTCCCAGAGTGCTAGGATTGTGGGAATGACCCACTGTGCCTGGCCCACTTTAACCATTTTTAAGCATACAGTTCCATGGCATTAAGTATTAATACATTCACATTGCTGTACAACCATCACCACCATCCATTTTCATCTTTCCCAACTGAACGTCTGTCCCCATTAAACACTTACTTATTTCACTTAGGATAATGGCCTCCAGGTCCATCCATGTTGCTCCGAGATACATGATTTCATTCTTTTTTATGGCTGAGTAGTATCTCATGATATATATACTACATTTTCTTCATGATTATCTCTTGATGGACATGTAAACTGATTTTGTGACTTTGTTACTGTGAATAGTGCTATGATAAACATACCAGTGTAGGTGTCTTTTTTTAATATAATGATTTATTTTCCTTTGGGTAGACACCCAGTAGTGAGATTGTTGGATTGAATGGTAGATCTATTTTTAGCTCTTTGAGAAATTTCCATATTGTTCCACAGAAGCTGTACTAATTTACATTCCCACCAATGTTTGAGCATTCTCTTTTCTCTGCGTCCTTGTCAACATCTGTTGTTTTTTGACTTTTTAATAATAGCCATTGTGACTGGTGTAAGATAGTATCTCAATGTGGTTTCAATTTACATTTCTCTGATGATTAGTGATTTTGAGCATTTTTTCATGTTTGTTGGCTGCCTGTATGTCTTCTTTTGAAAAATGTCTGTTTATGTCTTTTGCTATTGTTGTTTTATTTACATGAACAAATAAAATACTTTACATTTTTAAAGCCAAGTTTTCCCTGAGAATATATTTAGGGCACAGGGCACCAAAGTAGAAATAATTATACTAGAAACAGAGAGTTTTCTGTGCTCCATTTTGAATTTGATTTGTGGTGCTCAGAATGGAGTAGGGTGTCCAACCTGAGTTGAGGTTCAAAATGAGCTTCTTGGGTACTCTTAAGAAAAACTCTTCCTTGGAGTCCATTTCAGCAACTGATTTCTGTAAGTGCCAAATAGCCTCCTGGTCAAAGATCATAAATTCTGTCACATTTCATGTTCAGACACGTATAATCACATATATTGGAATGGATGGAAAGCGGATTTTAAAATTCTGACTGCTTAACATCCCATGATGTCAAAGAAGACCAATAGAATGCTGAGGGAAAAAAACAGATTTTTTAATGAGGATTCGGAATTGCAATATTATCTTGTTTCTGCTGAAGATAAGATGATTTGCTTGCTCTGTGATACTGCAATATCAACATTAAAGAAATCGAATGCTCATCAGCATTATACCACTCAATAAGAACAACAAATATTTTAAATTACAGGGAGAGGTGCGAAAGGTTGCACTGCAGAAATTAAAAGCTGAAAAGCAAAAGCAAAGACAACTTTCAAGCAGCAATAACACCTGGAAATAAGGCCAGGCGTATTGGCTGATGCCTTAATCCTAGCACTTTGGGAGGTCAAGGCAGGAGGATGGCTTGAGCTCAGGAGTTCAAGATCAGCCTAAGCAAGGGCAAGACCCTATCTCTACCAAGAACAGAAAAAATTGGCTGGGTGTTGTGGCACGTGCCCGTGGTCCCAGCTACTTGGGAGGCTGAGGCAGGAGGATCGCTTGAGCCCAGGAGTTTAAGGTTGGAGTGAGCTATGATGACACCACTGTACTCTACCCCAGGGTGACTGAGACTCGGTCTCTAAAAAAAAAAAGGGAAAAGATAAAGAAAAAAAAAAGACCTGGAAATAATGCCACTGAAGCAACTTATAAAGTAGTTTATATACTTGGGGGAAAAAGGGAAGCCATTCAGTGATACAGAAATTGTGAAAGAATGCATTGTTCAAGTTGTAGGATGCTTAGACCCCGATAACATTTCAAAGTACAAACAAATGCCTCTTTCAAGGAGAACTATAACTGATTAGCAGCAAGAATTAGCCTTCAACTTAACAGAACAACTTCACGCAATACTTGAAAAAGGAAAATATACGTTATTCAATGGCTTTGGATGAATCAACTGATACTACTGACTCGGAACAGGTTTTATAATTCATTCAGGTCATAACAGAAAATTTTCTTTGCTGCGAAGAGTTACTGACTTTGGGTGGGCACTCTTGCCAACAGAACATGGAGAATAGATATCTTCAGTAACTTTCAAGATAAATGTCGTGCAGTTGGACTGAATTTGGTAAATTTGTGAGTGTATGTATAGATGGTGCACCTTCCATGACAGGAAAACATGAAGGGTTTATTGCACAGATAAAAAAAGGATTAACGGATCCAGATTCTCTCTTTTCATTGTATCTTGCATTAGCGAAATCTCTGTGCTAAAGCTACTATTTTAAGAGACACTTTGCAACAAGTTGTAAGTATTGTTAACTATATTCATGCAATGCAACATGGCATTGTCAAATTTGTAACATGCTAAAGTTGAACCATGAGGTATTGAGTGTGGATTTGCTGTATCATTCTGAAGTGCGTTGGCTATCGCAGGGACAGGTGTTAGCCAAAATTTTATCTCTGCAAGGATAGTTAAATTTTATGAAGAACAGACTCAGCAATGTGAATTACTGAAATATTTCTATAGGAATACAGCATTTCTGTGTGATATAAGTCAGATTAAAGTGACTTGAATTTATTTCTTTGCAAGGTAAAACTAAGTCTATGTATGATATGTGGCAAAAAAAAATCCAAGCATTTCAAAAAAAAGCTATCTTTTTTCAAAATACTTCTCCAAAAGGAAATTCAATGAACCTTTCCCCCAGTTAGCAAAGGTCATTGATGAGCAGGATGATATATGCGATTCACTTGAAGACTATACAGCTGTTACAGACCTATTAATTGGACAATACAACAAAAGGTTAGCTGACTTTGAGAATTATGACGTCACACTCAAATTAGCGTTTTAGCCTCACCTAGTTGATATCACCAAGGCACCTAAAGAACTACAGATGGAATTCATTGAGCTCTTAGTAGACAACATTTTAAAGTCATTGTTTGATGCTAAGAAAGATCCAATTGAAATATGGAAAAATGCAGTAGATACCCATGCCTTCAGCAACATGCCCAAAAAATGCTTTCTTGCTTTTCAACCACTTATTGCTGCAAATCTACATCCTACTACCTAACCCAAATCAGACACCCTTAAGGTCACAAATAACTGATGCCCATCTAGAGGATCAACTGAAACTGCGAACCTCCATGCTGCAACCAAATATTCAAATGCTTTCCAACAAAAAGCAGACACGATAAAGTCATTAAAAGGTTAGTTAATTTTAAAATTAACAGTTTTCATTTTTTGAAATTATTAAGTACATAATAGTTATATTTTTACAAAATAATGTACAATTTTTAAGTATATCTAATTGAAGTTTCTTGAATGCAGCCTTATTTGATTATGGCTAAATTAATGTGGCCTTCCAACCTGAAAAAATTCCCCACCCCTGAAAGCGATGGGAATTCAAACATGTAGGAAGGGGGTTAATTCACAGGCCAGCCCGTTACAGTACATGAATAAGACAAAAAAATGGCAATAAGTTCATGACTTTATTAACTTATATAGCTAATTCATGTTTTACATACTCTGTTATAAACAGACCATATGAAAAAAATTGAATTGAAAACTCTTAAACCATGAAAATATGTCAATATTCTGTCACTTCAAACTTTAAATTTTTAAGTGATCTATGAATGGCTGTCATGGTTTGGAGCTAGCAAAGTCATCAATTAGTTCTGCAACATCATTTTTGTTTCCCCTCCACCCACGTGTTTGAACTTTTATGCTGAATAACACCTACCTTTACATTGGGAAAGCAGACTGCTGTTGATGGGAATTACTAAAACACAAAACAAAACAGATTTCAGGAGAAACTTGCCCCTATATACTCTTTATAACTGCCTCAATGAATTTGAGATGGTTATACTTTTTTCAATTCAAGTTTTTCATTATTTTATTAGAAAGCCATAACTGCATTTCTGATAGGCCTTTCTGATAGGACACTTGAGAGTGACTTTTGCATTATTCATGCATTTTTCACAATAGACACTTCACGTCTTTGAATTTTTTTTGTTGGAGTAGAAAATGTGAACAAATCAGCAAACGGACTTAGCCCTTGAAAGCTTGTGTCCAGCTGAGAAGTTATGATATCAATTACATCACGAAAAATTCCTTTTGCCTTAAAAAACTGCTGAAGTTGATTGAGAGGGTCGCAATCCTATTCCTCATCACAGGATGGACTGAAAAAGAAAATGTGGATCCATTTTAAATGTCTTTGGATATTGGCAAAAATTGGGGGAGCTTTTTGATATGAGAAAAATATGCTTTTGCCTTTAAGGCAACATGTTACCCATTATGTATTAATAAACTGGCTTCCAAAAAGACTTTCTATAGTTGCTAATTGACCAACTATAAACAGCCACCACAGTTCTATTTTTGTGAGTGCCAAAAAGATTTCCAAATCCTTTCAGCTAAAAAGCCAGCAAAGATCAAAGAGGTTTCACATGAGCTCTCTACATGTCAGTGAGAAACAAGTGCCATCTTTTAGCACGTTATAATAATCCTGTTGTGTAGTACTCTTTTCCAATGATCTGTAAAAGTTACATATTCAAGAAAGGCATTTTTCTTAGCAAAAGGGAGAGAGTATGAATTAGGAAAGGTACATTTAACAAGTTCAATGATCTACTGTAATAAATTAATACATTTTTTCCCCATTCCGTGGAGTTCAGAATTGCAAATGCTTGGCTAATTAGCCATAATAAAAATGGAATTTGAATGTTAGAGTGCAACTTGACAAAATTGCTCCTTAATCATTGGTATAAATATATGCCCTAACATTTATAGCTTCCCACTTATTCTGTTATGCATGCCCTGTACCAAATTAAAATATGTGCACTAGCACAATACTATAGCCAGGTTTCAAAAAGAAAGAAAAAGGAAGGAAGGAAATCCAGCCAGGGTTGAATTTAAGTGTAATTTATTTTGTTTGCTAATGATATCATACTAATTGTCTAATGCAGTTACCTATCCATTGGCTATGATTAACAACATTAAAACTTTCACCTGAGTTCCTGTTCAGTTTTGACACTACCATGTTGAATAGTCATTATTTGTTTTACCACCTGCCTCCTGCATCAGATGATATGTTGATACTTGTGTTCTGATCAAGATCAAATATGTAAAGTCTGTGTCCTCCAATATACTATAAGTTCTGTGAGGGATCGTATCTAGTTAGCGTACACATCAAGCATTTAAGACCATACTTGGCATACACACCAAACATTTAGGACAAAATGCACTGTGTATTCATTCATTCAACAAATATTTACTGAGGACTGCCATGGTTTGAATGTGTTTCCCAAAAGTTTATGTGTTGGTATGGCCATAACGAAGTGTGAAAACACTGGAAATTTACTCTGAGTTGTTACCGTAAGCTTGGATGTACAATAAAACTGATGCTTTGTGTACTGTTAAAAAAAAAATTCATGTGTTGGAAACTTGGTCCCCAGTGCAGTAGTGTTGAGAGGTGGGTTTTTGGGAGGTGATTGGGTCACAAGAGCTCTACCGTTATGAGTGGATTAATCTATGAATAAGTTCATAGCTTAATGCATAATGGGCTATCAAGAGAGTGGATTAGTTATCAGAAAAATGAGTCTGTTATAAAAACCACATGGCTCTCTCTCATGAACCCCCTCACCGTGTGCCACCTTAGGATTCTGGAGATAGTCTCCACTAGTAAGAAGGCCCTCATTAGATGCAACCCCTGGACTTTGGACTTCCCAGCCTCCAGAACTATAAGAAAATAAATTTCTGTTCTTTATAATTTACCCAGTCTCAGGTAATAGCAACAGAGAATGAACTAAGACAAGGACCTTCTCTGCACAGGGCCCTTTTGGTTGCAAGAAGTATACATCTAGTCAAATTAATTCAAATGAAACGAGTCTGGCTGTTTTCTCCTTCTCATCCTCTCATGCTTCTTTGCTTCTCCTTGTGCATCTGCTTCATTCATTCTTCCTGAACAGCTTCCTCTCATGCTCTCTGCCCTCATTACATGGAAGTACGGGAAACCCTACAATGGCTGCTCGGCCCCTCCTTCATGAAACTTTCAGCTTAAGTATCCACCACAACCCTCAGCCTCTTGGTTCTAATTTGTGTGAGAAAAGTCTGATAAAAACCAGCCCACCATTTACAAGCCATTGGACTAACTCCCCTTGGATCAGATTTCCTCCCTCATTTAATCAGTTGTAGCCGGGAGAAGAAGTCACATATTGGGATCAGAGTGCACGATTGCAGAAGAAAGCCCCATTAACGGTATCTCCCCTTAAATGAAGCTGTGGGCAGGGCACGTAATCATAGACAAGACTAGTTAAACTGTGTTTTTAATTAGTTAGCTTTCTTTTGTACTTTGTCATTCTGTCCCCAGTATCTGGGACATAGTATGTATTAAAAATTATTATTTGTTGAACTAATGCTAGGATATGACATTATTATTTCTAAGTTTATAATTTATGTGAGATAGAGAAAGAAAGTGGAGGTTAAATAACAGTTGCTGAGATTTTGGACCTTGGAAAGATACATAATTGCTGTCAGGATGAGTGGATTTAAAGCTAACAATTTATATTTCTTTAACTTTTCTACTCATGCATTGCTTTTATTTTTTTATTTTTTGAGATAGAGTCTCACTCTGTTGCCCAGGCTAGAGTGCTGTGGCATCAGCCTAGCTCACAGCAACCTCAAACTCCTGGGCTCAGGTGATCCTCCTGCCTCAGCCTCCCAGGTAGCTGGGACTACAGGCATGCACCACCATACCCGGCTAATTTTTTCTATTTTTAGTTGTTTGGCCAATTTCTTTCTATTTTTAGTAGAGACGGGGTCTCGCTCTTGCTCAGGCTGGTCTCGAACTCCTGAGCTCAAGCAATCCTCTCGCCTCGATCTCCCAGAGTGCTAGGATTACAGGTGTGAGCCACCGCGCCTGGCCCATGCATTGCTTTTAAATGAAAACTCTTAGCAAATCAGTCTTTAAAAAATCAATCAAAACAGTTAAGAGAGAAAATGGAGGGACTCTAGTAAATAATTTCTCAGAAACCCACTGCCCACTGTAACCCCTTTTCAGGACATTCCACACTGTGAAAGTGCCATATGAGTGTATTCTCTCCTTTTCTGATCCCTTTTAGAACTGAAGTCATTTAGAATGACATGAGGGGTTCTATTATTAATTTCAAGACTCAAAAGGAAACAAATTCCTTTCTAATAAATTTCCCCCACAGAGAATATGCTGTAAGTTGGGAAAGGCTGCTGGCTAGAGAGATACTGCAGAATTCCCTTGGTAGAGATGCCTTTTGTGTAATGTTGAGAGCAAGTAATGATTTTCCTCTTTGTTCTTGAGCAGGGGCTCTTCTGGTGCCCAGAGGAACATTTATCAGCTTTTTCTCTCCTTTTCCATCAAAGAAATCAAATTTTGTAAAGGGTGATACAACTGAGAGCAGATGTGATTACTTAAGCTGGGACTCCAACCTTGCCAGTTGTCAGAGCACGCTGTGAGCACCTCTACCTGAGTGTTCCCCCCAGGGACACAGGTACTCTCAAGGTCTCCTCCCTTTCACACAGAGGCAATTAAACTCATTCTGAGGACTCGCCTTCTGTATACACTTTTAGGAACCTCTACTTCAAAAGGTAAAATTAGGTTAATATATGAACGAAAGCAGAATTTGTAGAATAGGCTTCACATAGGGTAGCTTGGGGGATTCAGAAGCTTCTCTCTAAACACCCCATCTATTTTCCAAATGTAATATTCTTCATAGAATGCAAATATTCAGACTTTGCTTTTTTAGCAGGTTGTATGGTTCACAGCTGAAGAGAGTATAGTTTAGAGTTATGTGATCTATCCTTCAGATTAGAGGCATGACATTAGTTCACTTGCCAGCAACTCTTGGACCTGTGCTTGGATGTGACAGGAATAGCAGAACTCACTACAGAAGTCATCAGCTGCTTCCTCTAGTTGTTTTTTGGGTGCTGTGACCTCTGGCAGCAGAAGCACTCATTCTCCAAGGGCATTCTGTTGTCTTGAAAGCCTGTAAGCCTGTCGGTCCTCACTGTGTGATCAGGGGCCAAAGGAATAGCTCATGCAATCTTGAGAAGAGATGAGGAGTTAATACTGATAGAATAAAATTTCAAGGTTTACTAATCCTTGCTCTTGGTGACATGAGATCACCAGACCAACTTAAGTATGGGAGGTGTTGCTGCAAATGGATAAGATTACAGTTAAGTGTCTCAAAGCTCCTGCCCTTTTTTATGAAGTACTGACTCTAGCTAGAGGTTGGGTCACAAGAATAAAGGATCATTTCTTTATTTCAGAACAATGACCTAAGCAGTCATTTTGTAATTTCTCTGATGGCCTCTCTTCTTTGCTTTTAGCATTTCACTGACATTTCCAGATTTACAAATTATTTTTTGTAACATGGAACACCTTTTTGATCTCTCACCCATGCTCCCAGCCTTTTGCCTATTTATACAAGAGGCTCAGATTTCTGCATCTTCTCTCCAAACATCCCAGACAAGTGAATTGCCTCATTGGGAGAAATCTCAGAAGCCACTTCTTTTGTCACCATTGAGGTGCCACTATTCCAGGTGCTGGAAATCCTTATCTACCTGCACCTCATGATGCCCTGCTCCTCAAGAACAAAGAGCAATAGAACCACTTGTTCCCAACATGAAGCAAAGGGCATCTCTACCAATGGAGGTCTATAGTATCTTTATAGCCACCAGCCTTTTCCATCTCTAAGTATAGTAGTTTCTGAGTTATGCTGGGTTGGGGATTTGACTAAACAGACAGAAAGCTGAAATAAACGTAGATCCCGACCTCAAGGCAGTCCCAGAATCAAAGGAGAAGAAAGATGTGTGTGACAATTACACTATGATTCAATAAGTACCATAATAAAGGCATTTACAAGGTTTAGAAGAAATAGGATGGTGTGGTAAGGAACTGGGAAGTGATACTTAAGCTCGCTGTTTACAGTATGATGAGGAGTTTGCCAGTCAGAATAGGAGAACATTCCATTCCAGAGGTAGGAAACAGCATGTGGAAAAGCACAGTGCCTTCCAAGGAGCAATTGTTGCAATTGTTCTGGGTACTGCAATGACATTTGAAATTCAAGCTTTACATCTTAGACATCTGTTGTGTACACAGAAATACAGTATAACATATATACTATATGCAGTCTTAGAATTAATTTTAGCATTGTTTTCTGTTAAAGTTATATGAAAAAAAAAAACCCTACTCTCTTCCTGTTTAAGATAATGTAAAGACTTTCAGACCAGAACTGAAACAGACTGACACAAAAATGTCACATTCTCATGAATGGAGGTTCTGGTATTATACTACTCATAAAAACCATGATAAACTCTTTGAAGGCAATTTTATAAGAAGTGAAACCAAACAGCCTAATAATATCAGAGAAACAACCACCATTTACTGAATGTCTACTCTGTGGCAACCGCCACCTTCCCTCACTCTATCTCATCAATTTACATGCATGATCTTATTTACTTTAATGTTTACAAAAGCCCTTTGATGTGGATATTATCCCCATTCTACATTTAGGGAAACACACTCAGAGAAGTAATTTGTCCGTAAGTAACAGAACTGGGATTCAAACCCTGGATTTGTTTGATGCCATGGCATCATACCTCAACTCACATCCACCCCCAAAATCCTACCAGGAACCAGTTCATTATTATGAAGACTATGACTGTATATATATAAGATCAGCACATACGTGGCAGCATGGCACAGGAGCACTATACAAGCCAAGAATCAAGCAGCCAGCATTCTAGTCCCCAAACATTAACACGTGACTTTGGTTAAATTACCTACGCCTTGAGTAGGTTGAACTAAATAATCTCAACGGTTCTCTCTAGCTATAACAGACCAAAATGCCCCACTATTACAATCATTGCTACATAATAGGTTGCCCATTCAGGGATTAGCTATTATTTTGAAAATAAGCTCATTTTTCACAAAGGCTGAATTCATCAATCACATTTAGAGAGGTTTCTACACTAAATCTAGCACTAGGTGTGGTGTTACATATTGTCAAGTAGAATCTCACTTCAACAGCTTCACAAAATAATCAAAACATCATTTTTGTTGACATAGAAAGTAAGTACTGAGTTTGAGAGTTAAAAATGAGTATTTTCAAAATTGATAAATACGTGACATACTGTCAACTATATATGTGGGGCAGAGGTAGACTGGAAAAGAAATGATTCAGTAGAGATTAAGCTGAGGAGGATCATTAAATAAAAGTAAATAAACAAAGAAACAATTTAGGATTAGGAAAGACAGAAAGTAGGCACAGTTGCTCACAAGCCCACTGTCATTTACCCAGGAAACGTTTTTCAGTGCTTTGGGAAAGAGCATGATACAGTAGAAAAAATATGGACTAGAAATCCAAAAGCCATAGATTTTAATCTTAGCACTGGCACTGAATACTTTTATGACACTGGGACAAAGAACTTAAAGTTCTGCAAGCTAGTTTCCACATTCGTTTGTGAAAACTGAGAAAACAATCCTTACTGAGCAATTTGGTTGAAGAGATTAAATGAAGGGCATGAAAATGTCTAGTATTGAGAGTGGCTTCATGTAAGTGCTCAGTGTTATTTTCTGTCCCTTGAGCTGTAGTTAAATTAGTGTAAAGCAGGTTCAAATGCTACTGGGTAGAGAAGTCCACATTCCTGTGTGAGCGATCTGAAAGGCAGTGCAATGGTAAG
The DNA here is from genome assembly GCF_000956105.1 of Propithecus coquereli. Classification (NCBI taxonomy): domain Eukaryota; kingdom Metazoa; phylum Chordata; class Mammalia; order Primates; family Indriidae; genus Propithecus; species Propithecus coquereli. Next base: position 9,853,169 of record NW_012149174.1, read on the forward strand.
ACTACAACTCTGAGGCCAGATTTAAATCTTGACCTCTGCTCCTTCCTTACAGTTTGTCTTTGCACAAATTACCTTTCCTGAGCTTCAGTTTCCACATTAGTCAACAGGGATAATTATCATATTGGGTTACTGTGAGGAATAAATGAACGATATTTAGAGGACTGAATTAGATAAAACTTAGTGTCTGGTACATAGTGAGCTCTCAGTAAACATTAGCTCTCATTATCACTCTAGCCAGCATTTTCGGCTTGGACAAAATCCCTATTATCAGTTTATCAAACTGATATTATCAAAATCCCTATTATCAGTTTAGATCAATTTTCCCTTCCTTCCCATCACAAGTTCTGCCAGCTGGGCCTTGCTTCAGGCTGCACACAAAGACCCTTGTACATTTTGGATGAAGGTAAGAATTAGGAAAGAACTCAAGTTCAGCATCAACCTGGGAAGTTGTGCATTACCTGCTTCTCAGCTTCAGCTTCGACCTTTGCAAGATCTAACAGTTAAATGTCCACCTGTTTCAATGTGCTTTCTGGCATCGACTTGTGTGTAATCAGTGACCATGTGATTACGCAGGTTATGGTCATAGCTAATTAGTATGGCACCCTGATTTATTATTAATAATTGGATGTTCCTTTTCAAATAAAGATAAGCATTCTATTCATAACGCGGAGTGAAAATCTCCCTATGTGCTTTCTTTTCATTCCTTTCTTTCCTTCCCTCCCTTTCTTTCTTTAGCTTAAACAACAGAAATTTATTTTCTCACAGTTATGGAGGCAATGGAATTCTAAGATCAAGAGGCCAGCAGGGTTGGTTTCTCTTGAGGCCTCTTTCCTTGGCTTGCTAATGTCCTCTTTTCCTCTCTGTGCTCCCACCTTCCTGGTGTTATTGGGTCATAGTTGTCTGTTCTCAGTTCTTGGTGTGCTCTTGGCCAAAATATGAGCAAACGAACCAAAAGCAAGGCAGGTGTGAGACGAAGTTTATTGAGGAAGGACAAGATAGGTTCGCAGAGCAAGTGCAAGATATGTTCGCCACAGACGACGAATGGACGCCCTGTCATAACAAGAGGGGCCACCCTGTGTGCTTTATATGTTGAATTCTATCTATCAGTTCAAGTGTAAATGTGCCTCAGAATGCAAGTACTTCTTACAGGATACCTGCTGTGGAGATTCTCTTTCTACTCAAGAAAGACTCTGAAACTGGCGTGCATGCAATTAAATATGCAAAAGCCGAACGCAGTGGCTCACTCCAGTAATCCCAGGAACTCAGTAGGCTGAGGCAGGAGAATTGCTTGAGGCCAAGAGTTCAAGACCCATAATGGGCAACACAGTGAGATCCCGTCTCTAAAAAATTGAACTAGCTGGGCATTGTGGCAGGCGCCTGTAGTCCCAACTACTCAGGAGGATCCTTTGCAGTTTGAGGCTGCAGCGAGCTGTGATCACACCACAGTTCTCCAGCTTGGGTGACACAGTGAGACCCTGTCTCATTTAAAAAAAAAAGAAAGATATGCAAATGGACAAGCAATATTGTCATCTTAAGAGCCAGTTACACTGTCCCAGTGCCACATTTCTAGAACCAAGATGTCAGCTCGTTTGATCTGCTATAGCAAGATCGCAGTGCTGGCATATTTGGTGTCTGGTGAGGGCCTGATTTACCTTCTTGCTGCATCCTCGAATGACTGATGGGGAAAGGCAGCTCTCTGGGGCCTCTTTTATAAGGGCACTAATCCCATTCATGAGTGCTCTACCCTCATGACCTAATCACCTCCCCAAAAGCCCCGCTTCCTAATACTGTCACATTGGTGATTAGATTTCAACATATGAATTTGGGGGATGAGGGGACAGAATTATTCAGACCATAGCACAAGGCTTAGGGACAATTTTTTTCTCAAGTAATTGTGTGATGCAGTAAAAGCATGCCAAAAAATATTAGAAATAAAGAAAATAAACAAGGGCAACACATTAGGTTTGTTTCTGAAAACATTCAGAAAACATTGAGTAGTGCACAAAGTTTCAGTTTGTGAGAATGCCTCAATGAAATTTATCACCACTGACCATCATCTTCAAATCCAGGAGTTAAAGAGCAAATGCTTTTATCTTAGTCAATTACTAATGGAGAGGAAACACATATAGTAATTTGGTAGCAACTTCATCATGAGTTCCTCCCCACTCTACACTTTTTAAAGTAACTACTATACTTAATATCTTAAATTAGCAGTTTAATGAGTTTGGGAGCAATTTAGCAGTTGACAACACTGAGAAATTAATGATTCCACACTACATTAAATTTTAAAAACACATGTTTTAGTAAAATTATAATAATTTTCAAATACAATTTCATACTTATTCGTGGATTCTGGAAGCATATTCTATGATGGTAATTTTCAGTTTAGGCCTTGGCCAAATATCAATTTCAAGACTCAGCCATTGAACATATGGTCAATATGTGTATTTCAATGCACTATCAGTGTGACTCAGCCATACGCCACACTTGAGACAGGGCAATCACCAAGGTTACATACCCAGTACAGACTCATCTCCAGGTCACCCATTTGCCATGTTTGTGGACCTCATGTAAGAGGCTCACCACAATGCTCACGCACCAAGAACTTGTCCATCCATCTCAATCCTTAGAGAAAGAAGAAGGTAAGTGTCAGGGGCAAAGGGGGAGTTCAGCCTATACAAAAATAAATGAAATTTTAATATACTAAAATCAACTTTCCACTCTGAAAATAATATCTACCAAAGTAGAGTCAATAAATATTATTTAAATTTTCTTTCAATTTAACAGGACCAAATAACTAAAAATGATTTTTGTACTAAAAAATAAAACATTTAAAATTTCCATCAAATACTTTTCCCCATTATGATATTCTAAATGGCAAGACGAAGAAAAATAATAAAAAAAAAGAAAGAAAAAATGAAACAAAGTGAAAAAAAAAAACCAAAAAAACCAAATACTTTTCCCCAAAGGCAGAAGTAGTGTCAAATCTTCAGAAAAAGAGGGCAGGTTGTCTATTTGGAAACTCAGGTAAGGCTATCAAATAAAATGATGGTTCATGCTGTCATTTCAAGTGCCTATAAAGAAGAGATGAAAGATAGTAAGGAGTTCCTACTTTAAGGATTATTCACAAAAGTCTTAAGAATAATATAGCTGAAATCTCAAAAAGGCAAGTCATTATAATAGAATGGGCATGATTACATACCAAATTAATCAGTAGGTTACAACACTGCCTGACAGAATTTGGGCCTGGTTCAGAAGGCCTGATGGTATATAATAGACTTTACCATTTTCACCTTAACGACATAGCGTATCAGTGAATTCATGTCCGTTTTCTTCTTTATTAACCAACCTACATTAGACTGGATTTGAGAATGCTGATTGTATAAACAAAGAAGAAAAAAGGAAGGTAGGCAACCAGAAAAGGAAAACCACTGGCTAGCCCAAAGAGGCTCCTAGAGGGACCTTGAGCATTCTTTGTGACAGAGACACTAATTGGTACACTTCTAATTTCTCATACATGTCAAGTTCGTGCTTGACTTCTGTACCTTTGTGTTCACTATTCCTCCCTTTGCACGTTTCTAGTTCCTTTTCATCCTTCCTGTATCAGTTCTCTAACAAGGGTCTTTCCTGATAACTTTCTAAAGTAGTACCCATCACCTCTGTCCTTACTTCCCAGCACATCATCTTGTGTACTTCCCTATTACCATCAGAAGTTTGCTCCTATACTGTCTACCATCATTAAAATGCAAACTCAAGGGGTGGCCTTTTTGCTTATCATTATATCCAGACATCTAAAAATATTTGCTGAATAAGTGAATGGAAAAGTGGTAGAAAGCAAGCAATCTTACTTCTGAGAAATTATTCTAAAGAAATAACAGGTCAAGTTCACCAAGATATAGATACTAGATATTTATAACAGTAAAAAACAAGAAATTGCCTAAATGTGCATCCAAATAAAACTGTTAAATTAGTTGTGATATATATGGAAGATTAAAAGGAATATCAAAGACATTTTTCTAATACAGAGTGAAACAAGCAGATTACAGGCCAATTTGTGTGGATCACATTAATATATAGAAAATAACAAAAACAGTATATTGTAGTATAAGTTTAGCACAAAATAAAAACTAAAACAAACAAGATGGGCTGGGTACAGTGGCTCATGCCTGTAATCCTAGCATTTTAGGAGACCAAGGCGGGAGGATCACTTGAGATCAGGAGTTCAAGACCAGCCTGAGATCTCCATCTCCACAAAAAATAGAAAAATTAGCCAAGCATGGTGGCATGTGCCTATAGTCCCATCTACCTGGCAGGCTGAGGTAGGGAGATTGCTTGAGCCCAGGAGTTTGACGTTGCATTCAATTGTGATGACGCCACTACACTCAAGCCCCAGGCTACAGGGTGAGACCCTGTGTCAAGAAAAACAAAAACAAAAACAGAAACAAGATGTTAAAAAATAGGAGCCGTCAATTTGCTTTTGACTAATTTTTTTCTTCTAAATTTCCCCTCTGCACAACTTTTGGCAGAAAAACTTTATGAAATGAACAAATAGTATATCAGTCAGTCAGTCTGTTTGGGTGTACAAGAAAAACTTCAGTTGACTATTAAATAAAGGGTGATCTTTTCTTGGCCTAATAGTGGTGAAAATGGCTGATTTACATACTTATGCCCTTTCACATACTATTCCAAAGCAAACATACCCAAATGCCTACTTTACCTCTCAGGATATCATTGCCAATGAAATTATTACTACTCTACTATCCTAATATTTTAAAACAAACAGCATTGAATCTTTAAATCTTAGTTTCAACTGTTCACTGTGTAATCAGGCTATTTCAGGTCTAAAACGATTCCATTTTAATATTTCCCCTTTAAAAAATCCTTACAGAACCACTGATAATTTTTCAACAGATGACTATTCCCTGCTTTAAATATAAACTGGACAAATCATATACAAAATAGTAGTATGATAATATTGTGCCGCCTCAATTCCATTCTACTCTCTATATCGGAACAAAAAAACCATTATAACTGAGTTCACAACAGCCTTCTTTGATCTTAACTCAAGTTAGCAATATATATACAAGAAGCTGTGAACAACAGAAGCTCTTTATGATATCCAGATACAAAGCTGCTGAGAAAGTCTTTATAATGCCAATCAAAGAGCAAAACATCTGGTTAGTTTTCAAACTAAATGAACTGCTTTACCCTCCCCATGCCAACCATCAAGGAATAGGTCCTTTATGTCTTTCCCATTCATTACTGACTGATGTAACAATTCTCAACAACATTCTCACTAGTTTCATGATCATTCAATTTTTTCCCATTCTTTTAAATAACTCTCTCCATTTCATTATAGATACAATAAGCAAGGTGATGGCACACAAATTTTCTTTTAGTTCTTAATTTTTAAAAAGTGTCATGTAATTTTATTTTTTTTTCCAGTAGAATGTTTTTCAAAACATTTAAACAAATGGTAATAGTTGACCTGGTATCAATGCTGTATTTAGACATTTCAAAACCAAAGTTTAAACTAAATTTAAACTAAAACTTTCATATTATTGAATAAATTTCCAAGGATGATAATTAAAAAAATCATTCAAAGTGTGTTACAGTCTAGTGTTTATTTTATGTTATGGCAGGTACACTTGAATTTCAAAAATTTAAAACATATAAAAAGTGGTTAGGGACTAACATTTGTATCAACAATTGATAAATGTCTAAGATTGTTTATTATACAGCAGGGTACAATGGTAGTGCTAATGCCAACAGGGCACCATGGAAGTTAGTCTAAAAATTATCACTAGGCTTTATACAAGCAACAACATATGCTGCTGTTTTAGAATTTCCAAACACGATCTGCTTCTAATACTAAGCAGTCCTTTAACATTTTTAATGTTATACAGTGTTACAGTATTTAGTTTGGCAAATGTTTCAAAATAAAGTAGAAATGTATTCATAACATCACAGAAATGCACATCCAATTTTGTGTTCAATAAGAACCATAGGTACAGATCAGAACTCTTCCCTATATGAAATAATTTACACACAGATGAATGCTATAATATCGCTATCTAAAATAATCACTAAATACAATTCTTTTTCAGAAATAAACAAGCAAAGATTTTTTTCATTATCAAATATCAAAAACATGTAGATAATGTATGCTTTTCAAACAAATGATACTCTAAAATTATAGGAATAATTTCAGTGAATTCAGTGAATATGCAACCTAAATCAACCAAGTATATTGTAGTACAACCATATTAAGAAACCAATGATCAGAAAATACAACCGTATGAAAGAAATTTATAATCCACAAACTGTTTTTCAGGCCTTAAGGTAAAACAGTTCCACAGTTTATAGGTAAAACTTAGGCAACAAAAATGCGTGCTTGTCTCGAATAAGTAGATATTTTATGCAGAAGATGTAACACTTTGTTTGTAGACTGCGTGGTATGCATTTCGCAGCAAGACATAAGGAAAACAAGATTCCAAAAGATCCATTGTCAGGAATGGGGATTCTTGCACAATCTGAAAAATTCCAAAAATGCATCAAAATTCAAGTTATTTATAATAGGAATACTGACAACTACTAAGCCATAATTTCTATATATTTTTATTAGAAAGAGACATAAGTTCTTTTACTTTAAAATCATAAATTTGCCACAGTGAATTCTATCAAAATGTTTAAAAAGTGGTACTTCTCAATTAAACATACTGAGCATTTTCATTGCCCTCAGCAATATACTAGGCATAAAAGAGAATAAAAAGACATTTAAGAGATAGTCCATACCATCAGCTCTAACTGGGAACCAGAGACTAAGCTAGGAAGCAAAACCAAACATAAGACCAGCTACTATTAAATGGAAAGCTGTAAATTCTAGAGAAGTTCAAAAAGGAAGATAGATTAATGTAGGACAGAGTAACAGGAAAGACTATCTGGAAAAAGATTTGCACCATAGAGTGTGCTGAGTCATTAGGATAGACACAGATCTCTGCAGGCAAGGGAAATGACTCTAAGTGAGGAAAGAGCTGCGTGGTAGAAACAAGTATAGCGGGGGTCACAGACACTGCAGAGAAGGAACTTACCAGGTATAGAGAATTATAGGAAGTTATATTAGATGGATGGAGTCAGAATAAAAAACACAGAAAACTGAAACAGATTTGAAAACGATACACTGGAAAAATATAAGGCCTAAGTGTTTTCCAACAGGTTGAAAAGCTGTTCATGAAAGAATACTCTACCGTTAATGCTAATCTCTTTGACTTTGTTGTTTTCTGACATTACCATAATGGTAAAATATGAGTGATGTCAGTCTTTTCAGCCATTTTTATAAAGTGTGTGGCTTAGGTGGAGTGAACACAAAGGATCAAAAAAGTACTTCTTATTGTTATTCAATCACTGAAATGCCAAGAAGAGACTCTCAGGAATGACTGGAACTTTTTTGTTGTTAGTAAAAATTGAGACTTACCATATCTAACAGTAAATACACAGATTCTCTGTTTCTTGTTGTAGTTTTATCTGTCTCCTGGCCAATTTTCAGTAGACTGGAGGATGCAAGCTTAAAAGTACACATACATATAAAGTGAATTTTTTTATGAAAAGTTCATCAGTTACTTGTTTATTTTTGATTTGCTTAAACTTCCAATACATTTCATCCATTCAGTGCTATGTATAAAATAATGAGCAATGAAATAACAAGATGAGCTTAGATACTTAAGATTTAAGCATTAATATAGAGAATTATTAAGGTATAAAGAGACACAAAGATAATAAATGTAATCAAATATTCTGCTTGGTCTTTAAAACTAATTTTTTTCAGAACAAGTCTGCTTTTTAAAATGATTCAGATTATTTTCTCTCTTTTCAATATCTGTATTAACTATATTTCTTAGTTCCCAAATAAGAAGATAATTTCACACTGGACTTGAATTCATAGGGACTCTATGAGATTAGGACATTAAGCCCTGAATGAAGAAAATAAAGCCAATGGAAACAAAAATTTTTTAATTTTAATACTGTTTTCCCTGATGTAGAACTATTTTATTCTCAAGTTAGTACTACATTTGCTTTTTAAATTAAAAAATAAATTTTAAAGAAGTTAACAGGATTTATAACTGAAAAAGAAGCAACTATTCTAGAGTTCACTATGCCATAGTGCATCTTTCCTTTAAGTAATATAAGAAAAAAGCTACATTGATATAGGAAAGAAAGAACTACACTGACATAGAAACTAAGAGCCATATTTCATGAGGCTAGATTTAGCAATACTCTCTTTTGGTAGGGAGTAGTATTTTTATTGTTGAGTTTGTGACCATTAATGGTCTTTCTTGAAATAAACAGAAGTAAGAAAAATATATCTTTTTGGAGGGAATTCTCTCTTTGTCTTGATTTCCCTTTGCTTTCTCTTCCAAACCCTAGAAAAATTTCAAGGGCAGTCCTAATATCACATTAGGGAAAAAAAGGTCATATTCTCCAGAGTTCCAGAAAAGGGGGACAGACTTTTCAATATAAGGGGAAAAAAATGACAAACTGACCGCTCCTTGATTTTAATGCCCTACCTTCACTTGTTCCTCCCTCCAAAAAAAATAAAAAAGAAAAAAAAATTAAAAGAAAAGAAAAAGCCATTAGAGGACACTAAATAAAATTTAAAAATAAAGAGAATTTACTCTTAGATCTCAGAGTCATGATTTTTAATTTTCTTTATAAAATGTCATAAATTTTGTTATTTGATTATACATACCGCCAGAAATTCTTTAAGACGGTCTTCAATGCTTCCTTTGTGAATTGTAAACAAAGCTGCAGCGATCTGGTTGATGGCTTTGGCCAAACAATGTATGTTGTTGCAGTGCCCTGAGAAAGTGTAAATAGGGTTGTGTAGATTCTGTGTGACCCCCAAAGTATCAAATAATACACAGAAGGCAAATCTTTAACGACTACATGATGTACATAAATAGTGGAATGATTAAAAGTAGAGCTGCTATATGACATGACTTGTTCTCTTTCACTTGCATAAAGACTAGTGTTTTTAAAAATAGTGCAGCAAGGGGCCAGGCGTGGTAGCTCATGCCTGTAATCGCAGCATTTTGGGAGGCCAAGTTGGGAGGATCTCTTGAGGCCAAGAGTTTGAGACTAGCCTGGGCAACATAGTGAGACTCTGGCTCTGCAAAAAATTAAAAAATTATCCAGGCACAGTGGTGTACCCCTATGGTCCCAGCTACTCAGGAGGCTAAGGCAAAAGGATCACTTGAGCTCAAGAGTTTGAGGTTACAGTGAATAAGGACTAGGCCTCTGCACTCCAGCCTGAGTGACAGAGAGAGACTTTTTTTTTCCCCTTGGAGACAGAGTCTTGCTCTGTTTCCCCGAGTAGAGTGGAGTGGCATCATCATAGCTCACTACGTCAAACTCCTGGGCTCAAGCAATCCTCTTGCCTGAGCCTCCCGAGTAGCTGGAACTACAGGCACGCGCCACCATGGCCGGCTACAGGCGTGCGGCCAGGATGCCTGGCTTTTCTATCTTCAGTAGAGACAGGTCTCACTCTTGCTCAGGCTGGTTTCAAACTCCTGAGCTCAAGCAATCCTCCTGTCTGGGCCTCTCACAGTACTGGATTACAGGTGTGAGCCACGGCGCCTGGCCTAGACCCTGTCTCTTTAAAAAAAAAAATAGTGTAACGAGAGCAATGAATGATCATGTCTGTGTTAAATAGGCAAATACTCTCAAAAACCTTTAAAATAAATCATATATCAGTTTTATAGTACTTTGGAAACTTAAAAAAGAAGTTCATAGCAGCTTGACAAACATTTTATTGTTCAATACTTAAAATAATCCAATGAGTTAGGTATTTTCTTACTATGCTCTACCACATACACATTCAGGCACACATGAGCTCACTTTTCCTATATCAGGAAATTGGGGCTTAGAAAAAGGGAATGGACTACCTTTCCATTACACAGCAAGTGGCAGAACTTAAGTCATATTTTATTATAAAAGAACATCAATTACTTGAAAAGTATCTACTATACCAAAACTCACAATTTTTCCATTGCCAAAACAATTTTAAACCACTATTACCTTCGATAGCAGGGCTGTACTGAGACATCACATTACTGGCCAGTGTTGGCAAAGAAACTGCCACAAAGACCATGAGGAGGCAGGCAATTTTATATTCTTCTTCTGGACTAATGTTTTCTAAGGGAGAAAAATTAAGAATAAAATCAAGATATTTCTTCAAGATTAGTCAAGATTTGATCATCTAAACTAGATGAAGCATTTTTAAGTAAAATTTGTTTGCTACTTTATTTGAAATAGTAAAAATATTTTACTACAGCTCTACAGAACTGCTCCCAATTTTGTCAAAAAAATATAGAATAAAGTAGAAACAAGTACATTACTACTGGCTATTATCAACTACTTAGGCATATTTCAAGGATCTCCAATAAAACAGTAAGGTACAATTTTACTTTTTTTATTCATAAGATTATAGGACAAAAAATATAGTCAGGGTAACTGGAATCTTAAAATTTCCTAATTGAAAACTAATGAGAAATAATTAGTTTACAAGAAAACTCCATGTACTACAGTTCAGAAGGTTTATCTCAAAAATTATTCTGCAAAGTCACAAAAAAAATCCTTAATTTTTTTTCCTGAAATTGATATGAATGTGATTTGAAGTTTACTGTTCAAAAAATATAAATGGGGAAAGTAGACTGGATTCTCAACCTATTTTAGAAGATAAAAGGAACTAGTAATGAACGAAAATACCTAGCATTGTCTTAAAGCTTTCAAACACAACCCCTTCTAAAATATTTATTATAATATGTACTCAAATCATGGGTTATCTAGGCACTTGACTTCTTATTTGGTAC
>NW_012149174.1:9864754-9866123 GCF_000956105.1 Propithecus coquereli
AAAAAAAAAAAAAGAATTTGTAAATGTTTAATATTATATAACACTGCACAGACTCTTTTTGTGAATAACTCCAGTCCAATTAAAATAGGATACTCTTCTCTGGATATCAATTTTTTGCTATTTACTGGACCATATTCCCACTAGCATACAAATGCTGTTATCTTCCCATCTTAAAAAATCCTCCTCTTGATTTCACTCCTACCTCCATTTACTATAATTTTATTTCTTTGCTCTCCTTTACAAGGAAACTCTCTTGAAAGTTGTTTTACACTTACTTTCTCCAATTCCTTTCTCTTATTTTCCGTTAAGTCCTCTCTAATCAGCTTTTTGCCCCTAAAATCCCACTGACACTGATCTTGTCAGCATCACTCATTAACTCTACATAGCTGATTATTCTCTTTCCACTTTCCTGGAATCTCCTCTTTCCTGGTTGTTCTTCTACATCATTGGTCCTTCCCCTTCTCAGTTTCTTTTTGGTGGTTCTTCCTCTACTCCCTGAGCTCTTAAAGTTGGAGTAGTTCAAGGCTCACACCTTGATACTCTTCACTGCTGCATCTACATACACTAAATGGCCTTAGTAATCTCATCCAGTGTATGGCTTAGATATCATCTGTATGATGACTCTGCTAATAACATTAAAGCTTGGGAAGGCAGGGATCTTTGGCTTTTCTGCACCTGTATGTTTCACCTACTAAAAGTAAAATTTTAAAAAAGCTTAACACAAAGCAGGCATTTGAATAAATGGATAAATATCACACCTCTATCTATGTTGCCCTGGTAATTTTAACGGTGAGTACTAAATATTTACCAATGCATTTTACCTGATTTTTGTGAGGAAAGAGCTACCACCAAGGCAGGATCAATTTCACAAGGTAATCCAGCAGCTGAAGATAATTCATACACATTCATTGCAACCTGATAAAAACATAAGAATTCCAGAGTAAGAAATATTCTAACAAATTTAGGAGAAAGCCCACCGTAGTAAAAGATTCACCGTTCAAATTAGAGTCTGCCTAGAAGAACACTAGGCAATTTGAGAAACTTGGCTGAAGCAGGAACTACTGCATAACTAACCTATATTGAACAACTGATTCAGTACTCTGTGATGTGCTGCTGGTTATAATGTCCTACTGTTAGGCCGAACAAAACTTGTATACTTTTTGTGGCAAATTCTAACAGAATCATTCTAAAGTTACTATTTTGCTTGGAAATATGAATATAAAATATCAAGCCAAAAGAGTAATAAATCAAAAAAAGTGAATCAATATTGCTGGACCTATTTTATGTTCATAGTTATTTAATGAAAAATTATAGTTGTGTTCAATGCCTAATCACATCCTATCTATAAACATGATTTTTTAAGGAGCAC
>NW_012149174.1:9867968-9868386 GCF_000956105.1 Propithecus coquereli
GCTAAATATACAGTCCATATGACCCAGGAATTCCTCTATTGGTATATACCCAAAAGAAATGAAAACATATGTTTGCACAGAACTTGTACATGGATGTTCACAGTAGCATTATTTATAATTAGCTAATAAGTGAAAACAACCCAAATGTCCATCAATTGATGAATGAATAAATAAAATGTAGTGTATCTATACAATAGAATATTATTCAATAATAAAGTACTGATATATGCTATAACACTGCATGAAACTTGAAAACATTATGCTAAGTGAAAGAAGCCAGTATCAGAAAACTACACATTGCATGATTTATATGAAGTATCCAAAACAGGCTAACCTACAAAGACTGAAGTAGTTGTCTAGGGATGGAGACTTGGGAGGGATGGGGTGGGGCTGGGAGGTAAGAAGCGATGGCTAATGG
>NW_012149174.1:9868711-9871362 GCF_000956105.1 Propithecus coquereli
TGCTCTACGACCATATAAACTGCTACCATTTTATGGAAAAAATATCAATTTTAACCAATTTTATATTCCTAAAGATGATCAAAGGAGACTTTCAAAATGCCTACGTAGTATTTTGGTGCAGAGCTATCAAAGATGCAATTTCGAAGGGAAGCATATTAACTGATAACTATAAAATAGAAATATAGTAGGTTTAAGATTTATTAAAATTCAAACAGAAGTTATGTTATTACCTTCATATCAGTTTCTCTTGGAATGTGATCCTTAAAATCTTCAATTGAACTTACAAGAAAAGGAATGTGGTAGGACAAGACCTAGGCAGGACAACAAAGAAGACAGAATTATTTTTAAACAGCAACACATAAACTTATGAAATATTATCATCTGATTAATTCTAGTTTTCATAAAAATTATTTTACTTTATTTTCATGTGATTTTTCTAAAGTTCCAAGATACATGGAAATGGTGGAAAAGATTCAATGTTAAACCAAGTATAATCAAAATGAAAATGCTTTAATGAATAGCAAAGTTGAAAGAGTATATAACCAGGCAAGTTATAGCCTCCAAATTTCAATACCAAAACAAAAAATAAGTTTAAATTACTCTAATTTCTATGTACTTTATTTTCTATAACTATGAAAACTGGAATTTTAATTATTGCCAACTATGAATTTAAACAGTAACCTTTAATTTCTGGGAAATTAAAAGGGATTCTTTGCATATATGCTATGTACTTGTTTCTTACATCTCTAAGTGCTTCTTGTGCCAACGATCGGAAGGATAAAATTACACCAATTATTGTCATCCTCTTCAAGACACTGTCAACAGCTGAATTTCAACAAACAGAAGGAGAAGAAAAGAAAAAATGTAAATTGGATTCTTTCTTAACCCAGGAAAAAACTCTTAAATCATAAAATTCCCATGACAAAAGGCATGAATTATTAATGGAAATTTAATTATAACAATGATTAGCTGATATTTAAACTGCTTAAATTCTGAATTAATTATAGAAGACTCCAAATGGAGTACAATCTTCTTTTAAGTGGGTTAGAGGGTTCACCAGAATCTTGAAATAATAAGTAGCTAACTGTATAACCCTATTTCAGAAAGGGTAGAGGTGGGAGGAAGGGGAGACAGACTAGGGGAGAAAGTGCGTGATCACAGTGGATAGGAGCTAAATCTTCAAATGGCCAGGAACTCAGAGATGCTAAACTCTTAAATTGCTGAGGTCTTGAGTTAAGAAATAAAAAATGACTACTGAGACCACAAGTAGTTTGGCAAGACCAGGTTGCTGAAGCCCATGAATGGATTTGATTACTTACATAGTGGTTAAAGAACATTATTCTAAAAATTATTAATATATATTCAATATTAAAACTTGGTTAATAAAATCAAGGGAGATGCCAATATGAAGGGTCAATACCATCATATTTTATAAAGCCAAATAAACGTTTATTGAACATCATATATAAGGCATTATGCCATAGAATAAGAGTATAATTATAAACAGAATAATGATCTCTAGACCTCAAATAGCAAACAATCTAGGGGGCTGTCAAGAAAATAAATATGATCACATTTATGTGAAAGAAAAAAGATATATATACACAAACATATATCTGTATACACATAAATTTCTCTATTGCTACAGTAACTGTTAACCAAAGTTAGTAGTTGAGGAGTAGAAAGGAAGAGAAGTGTTTTATTTTGACTTTCTATCTCCTGTAGAGCTTGTTTAAACTTTGACCATAAGTATCTTTTATTAAACCACATAAACAGGTATGATACAAGCCAAAATGATATATGAATTAACTCTTTTAACAAAATGACATAAAGCACAAATACATTATAAATTCCACATGAGCAGGAACCAGCATTGTTAATCTTTTTAACTGTAACCCTCCTTAGAGTGACTGATACCCAGAAGACCAGCAGATATTCAATGAAATGGTGATTTAAGATGAAACTAGGAATTTGTTACTGACAGGCAGGAGAAACAAATTAAGGGTGATAAATGAGGAGTAAGAAAAGCATTCCAGGTAAGGAAAAACAAACCAAGAAACAAACAAACAAAACACCCATAAAACCAGTAACAAATCCAGAAAAAGAATGACAGAATAAAGTGAAGAATCAGAGAACAAGTAGTGTGATACAGTCTCATATTTTCTAAAGTATGTTACCCAGAATTTAATCAAGCAAGTTTGCAAAAACTATACCCCACAATGTCCTCAATGACACATTAAAAGTTCTAAGAAACTTCACAGTAAGAAATATTGTTTAATGTAACATTTAATAAATTATCTGCCAAACATATTTAACCACTGGCGCCTCCCCTCATCTCCCATAATTTCCATTAACTTCCCAAGGAGATAACACTAGAGCAGATGCTACGTGGATCTTGGGCTAGATAAGCAACAGGTAGTGGGGGTAAGGAAGGGTAAGAATGGCTGGCTACTAGGTTAACTCAAATAATGGCTTTTGAATGCCATGCTAAAAGGTTTACATTATCCTTTAAGCAGTGAGGTGGTTGTTTATGGCTTTTGGATTATAAAGAGTTATATGAAAAGAATTGTTTAGATATATGACTCTGAATGTGAGAGATGGGTTAGAAAAGGAAAACTGGACGAATTTTAGAAAGCCATGACTGTAGTTTG
>NW_012149174.1:9871412-9872737 GCF_000956105.1 Propithecus coquereli
AAAAAACACAAAGCAGGTTTTGTTCTATTGAAAGTTTGCTGGAAACTAAATATAATTATGTTAGGTGATAAGAGAATTGAATGGTTGCTCATAACATACTTAGAATTCTCATAATTTTGCATACCAGTGTCCTCTCAAGAACTGATTAGTTTTTAATGTTTTCCTAACAATTTTTTTCTGTAGTTTTTCCACTTAAAAAAATTATACATAGTTTTCAATCATAAACTCATAGGACAATCATTGATCTCCAATGTTTATTCTGTGCAGAAGACTGTGGGAGAAACAAAAGTTAAAAAAAAAAAACAAGGTCTTGGTCTTCAAGATGCGTATAATGTAGTATGAATGTAAGTGGAAAAACACAACTATAATACAAAGCAGAATATGTTCAACTCTACATCAGATAAACAAAAAGTTCTCTGATAACACTAAGAAAAAAGAAATCTGTATCACTGGAGAATCTAGGAATGGTTCTTAGAAAATGGCAATTGAGGACTTAAAAGATAGGCAGGATTTTAAAAGGCAGAAATAGAAAAGGACAGAATTTTCAAGTAGAATAAATTATAGGGTAAAAGAGACAGATATGAGAATGCACAGAGAAAGATAGGGTTAGCTCACGGGATGCCATATGAAGAGAGAGGCAGAGTAAGAAAGGGAAAAGTGAGAGAAAGAAGGAACAAACAGTAGAAGACAAGCCTCAAAAAGTTTGAGTGGCATCGATTTGAGAAGAGACTTGAGTGTCATACAAAAGAACTTAGATTTTTCTTTCAGTCAGTGCTTTTCAAAATATGTGAAAGAGAAAATAATCTCTCCAAGAAACATGACAACTTATAAAACCTAGGTATTAGTCCTGATATATCACTTACTAGATGTGTAACCACTGGTAAATAATTGCTAGGATGAGATCAATGGTTAGATTTCACAGCTCAATAAATTTTCAAAACAAAAATTATGGGCTCACATAAAGCTGCTAATATTCTATGTTATATTAATTAGAAATGTTAATATCCTTTTATAAGAAAAGATTTTTTAACATCTATTTTTAAAAACTAATTGAATTTAACTGTATTTAAGACAAAACAACTCCTGTATCATTGGCTTATCTTTCTCATTCTGCTCTACGACCATATAAACTGCTACCATTTTATGGAAAAAATATCAATTTTTAACCAATTTTATATTGCTAAAGATGATCAAAGGAGACTTTCAAAATGCCTACGTAGTATTTTGGTGCAGAGCTATCAAAGATGCAATTCCGAAGGGAAGCATATTAACTGATAACTATAAAATAGAAATATAGTAGGTTTAAGATTTATTACATTTCACAT
>NW_012149174.1:9872787-9873764 GCF_000956105.1 Propithecus coquereli
GGTTAAAAACTATCTACATAACTGGTTATCTCTGATATTACAACAAAAAAACCTCAGTATAAAACATTAAGTAAAGCCAGACATGGTGGCTCAGGCCTGTAATCCTAGCATTCTGGGAGGCTGAGGCAGGATAATCTCTTGAGGTCAGGAGTTCGAGACCAGCCTGAGTAAGAGTGAGACCCTGTCTCTACTAAAAATAGAAAAAATTAGTGGGCATGGTGGCACATATCTGTAGTCCCCGCTACTCGGGAGGCTGAGGCAGGAGGATTTCTTGAGCCCAAGAGTTTGAAGTTGCTGTAAGCTAGGCTGACGCTGCAGCACTCTAGCCCAGACGACAGAGTAAGACTCTGTCTCAAAAAAAAAAAAACATAACTGTATCGCTTAAAATAAATGGAAACATGCCATGGACTAAGTTCTAGATAAACATATGTTTATAATCTATTATTCACTCCACACACAAAAATTAACTCAAAATGGATCATATATCTAAATGTAAGACCTAAAACTACAACATTCTTAGAAGAATATATAGGCATACATCTTCATGACCTTGCATTAGGCAATGATTTCTTAAATATGACCAGAAACACAAGCAAAAAAGGAAAAAAATAAACTGGACTGCATTGAAATTAAAAACTTTACATAAAAAGACATCACCAAGTCACATGAGAAGACATTAGTAAGAAAATGAAAACAACCCACAGGAGAAAAGATTTGCGAATCTTATATCTGTTAATGGATTTATAACCTAAATATATAAATAGCCTTACGAATACAAAAGACAAACCCAATTTAAAAATAGGCAAAGGGTCTGAATAGACATTTCTCCAAAGATGTATAAATAAATAAACATATGAAAGATGTCCAACAACATTTGCCATCAAAGAAATGCAAATCAAAACAAT
This sequence comes from Propithecus coquereli, assembly GCF_000956105.1. Taxonomy (NCBI): domain Eukaryota; kingdom Metazoa; phylum Chordata; class Mammalia; order Primates; family Indriidae; genus Propithecus; species Propithecus coquereli. The sequence continues at coordinate 9,873,693 of NW_012149174.1, forward strand.
GAGATGTCACTTCTCACTCATTAGAATGGTTATAATCAAGAAAACAGACAGTGGAAGTATTCTTGGGGATAT
>NW_012149174.1:9884335-9885298 GCF_000956105.1 Propithecus coquereli
AGGCAAAAAAAACCCCAACAAAAAACAGAGAAGATAGAATACTGAGAGGGAGAGACTGGAGCAAACATTTCTAAAAGGGGCAATTGTGACTTAGCTTCAGCCAATCATTGCCATAGGGGAAAGTACTACCCAGGTTTTCTGGGAGAAGCCAGAAGTTTGGATTTTTATGTGAAATCTCCCATTTAAAAAATGACTAAAAATTTTTTTGAAATTTAATGTAGCCATAAGGCCAAAGTATTCCTTTGGGCCAAACGTGACCCACCAATTTGCAAACTCTGATCTATAAGACACAGCTATTGCATGTGGAAAAGATGCCAGCGTTTTCCAGTGTGAGTTACTGGATGGATGGTGAGAGAGGTAATGAAATGGTCAATAACAAAAGAATATCAGGCTTTTTCTCCCCACCTACTTATACTTCCCATGAGGGGAAGATACTTCCCATTCCAGAGATGTTGCGAAGTATCTGTAGATCATATGGCTGAAACTTTGGTGTGAATCAGAATCACCCGGAGGACTTGTTAAAACACAGGTTGCTGAGCCCTAGCCCCAGAGTTTTTGATTCAGGAGATCTGGGGTGGGGCCCAATAATTTACATTCTTAACAAGCCCCCAGGTGGTGCTGTTGCTTGTCCAGGAACTATACTTTAAGAAGCCTAGGTCAAACTAGTACTTGGTATCAAAAATCTGGAGATCAACGAAGGGAGTTAAGACTGAGGATGAATACTTAAGAGTCATTGGTAATAAGACTGGATAAAATTTTCTCAATAGGATTGCAGAACAAGAATGGATGAGCACCATATCACAAACTGATACTGTGTAAACGATGAACCAGCAAAAATGATTAAGGGTACAGATAAAAGTTATTGGCAAATGAAGAAAATAAAGTTTCAATAAAAAGGAAAATAAAAGAGATAAACACTACAGAGAAACTACATAGAATGAGAGTTGAGGAAAGAGCACCAGA
>NW_012149174.1:9886812-9888089 GCF_000956105.1 Propithecus coquereli
GCTCCAAATTTTAAACATGTATACATCTGTGTTACTGCTATGTAACAAACAGCGATATGTACTACACATATGATAGATTTTTATTGCTGCTGTGGTGAACAGTTTCATCACCCCCAGAACTCCCTCCTTGCTTTCTCGTAAAAGTTTTCTTTTTTTTTAATTTAGAGATAGGGTCTTACTCTGTTGGCCAGCCTGGAGTACAGTGGCACAATCATAGTTCCCTGTAGCCTCAAACTTCTCTGGGCTCCAGTGCTCCTCTCACCTCAGCCTCCTGAGTGGCTGGGTTACAGCCACTGTGCCTGGCCCCCTTAAAAAGTACTGGCAACTACTGATCTGTTCTATGAGGCAATCTAATTTTATACTAATTCTTATTAATAAGAATTAAATACGTTTTACAGGATAAGATAGCCTAATAAAGTGACTCTCTAAAGTATTTGAAAGAAAAATATCAAATAGGAAGTATGTAAAATATATCTATAACTTTAATTTTCTCTGGGATTATTTTTTATTTTGGAAAATAAATGCTCTGGTTTTTTTTAAATACAAAGAATATTTTATTTGAGATTTCACTCATTTTTCCAGTGCTGGGAAAGTTTTTAAATTAATCAATAAGATGTATGACTTTAATTTTTAATTATAACTTTAAGAGTTCAAATACAAAACACAAAAGAAAATAAAATTCATCTACATCTAAAACTGTTATCTTGCTAAGTGCACTTCAATGAATACTTAAGATTCACAGTTATTTCAAAATATACCTCCCACAAAGAATCTACTTCAAGAAGACATAAACAAATTTTTTTAAAGTTAGTAGGCTCAGATTTTCATGCAATGGAATACTAGTTAGCAACAAAAAGGAACAAATTACTGATTCCCTTAACAAAATGGATGAATGAATCTCAAAAACATTATGCTAAGTGAAAGAAGCCAGACACAAATTTAATCTATAGTAATAGAAATCAGATTTGTGGCTGTTTTGCCTGGGGGCTGACTACAAAGTGTCAGCAGGCAACTTTCTGAGGTGATGGAACTGTTCTATATCTCGACTGTGGTAACAGTTACGTGGATGTACGTAACCGTTAAAATCCATCACATTGTTCACTTAAATGTGCTTATTTTATTATATGTGAATTATACTCCAGTAAAGTTGATTTTTAGAAAGTGACAAGCTCAGAAGCTAATTTTCTTTTAGTCTAAATTAATGTAGATTTATAGTATTAAATTTATTCAAGAACTAATTGATACTGATAACAGTCATTAAATATTTGACGTATGGT
>NW_012149174.1:9888174-9935528 GCF_000956105.1 Propithecus coquereli
AGGGCTAAATAGTAAGTATCGAGATCTTCTTAATGTTTATAAAAGTATCATGAGTTACCCACATGATAATCTTTTAAAGAGTGCAGCCATCTGGTCTGGTTTGTCAAAGCTGGTCCTCATTTGTGTTAGCACATCAACATTCTCCACCACAAGTTTCTAAAAAGAAAAAGAAAGATCCTAGGTCAGGCACAGACCTCCCTGTGTTAATGAGATAAGAGCATGCTTGGAAATTACAATCTGGCAAGTAGGAAACACAATCCATGAAATCCAGATGCTCTATGCTATAGACTTTTGTTCTTGTTTCAATAAAAGAATCCTAAAATTATTTACATATGATTAGTGTTCTTCAGTTTGAAAATTCAAGAAGGAAGACATATAGGGAAAAGCAACAAAGATAAGTAGCAGGATAAAGGATCACCTAATGCTTAGGCATAGAACAGCATCGATATTAAAAAGAAGACACTAAAACAGATTTAGGGAGCAACAACTTCCAACCAAAACAACAGGAACTTGCTAAAGTTAAAGCTGGCCAAAAACAGGCCAGAGCGTATGTCTTTAGACAATGAGTTCATCACTGGATATATACAATTAGAGGGAGAATAACTTGGTGGGGTATGGTGCCACTTGATGGGGATTATATTACAGCAGTGGTCCCCAACCTTTTTGGCACTAGGCACTGATTTCATGGAAGACAACTTTTCCACAGCAGGGTTGGGCATCTGGGGGGCAGAGATGCAGCTCAAGCATCGATGTGACTGATGGCGAGTGGCTGCGCTCTCTCCCCTGGCGCTCACCTCCTGCTGTGTGACCCCGTTCCTAACAGGCCATGGACCCATCCGCAGCCTGGGGGTTGGGGACTGCAGTATTATAGCACAAATTATAAAATGGAAGTGTAAACTATCTACTTCTCTTTCATGGACCACTGAGAAAAGGGAAGAGAAAAGGAAGAGATATAAATAAGGGAAGGGAGCGAAGGATAGCTATTCAAGAAAATTATAGCTAATTAAAGAAGGTTTTTCTTAAAAAAAAAAAAAATTGGAACAGTAATTTAGTAAAAAAATTATAACTAAAACAAATACAATTAATTTCATTCTGGCAGAATAAGCCTGGATAACAACAAACTGGGATTCTAAAACAATGAGGGGGGAAAGTGAGTAAGACATTCTACTCTTTGTTGCATTGTTACCTGTGCCATCTGCCTTTACACCACTAAGTTCACCACTACCACACCAGTGTTTTCAATAATTCAAGTGAAATTTATAATTTAATTTCTGATCTCTATGTCTCTACAAAGTTCTTTTAAATCAGAATTTTCTTTACATTTGGCTCTCTATAGTGGTTTTCAGCCTTTACTATACATCACAATCACCTGTAGAACTTTTTCCAAATATGTACATACATATCCAGGCTTCATCCCTGAATATTTCAATTCAGCAGACCTGGGTGGGAAGATGTAGCAAGCACATAGTTAAAGTGCCATCGTGGTTTTGTTACAAAGGAAAGTTAGTAACAGCTGATTTCAGAGGACCATGAAAAACTATACAGAAAATCTATAAAAATCATTTTTCCTAAATCACTAATATAAATTTTGTTTAAGTTACTTGATGACATTACTTCAGATTACTTCTCATTATGCTCCTAATCAGATGTTCAGTTGAAGTCACATTTATTTGCTAAATTTAACTTCTATAGTCTTTGATTAGACTGTCTCTCTGGGCCAATTCAAAACTCTCTCAACCTAAGACTTGATTCAATACACACTCAAACTCTATGCCCAACCCCGATAGTGCTCACAACACTTTGAACAAAATATCACGAATTAATGAATCAGAGACTCCACTGAATTTAAAATACACTTTATTTTACGTGCCACTGAGAAAAAAAACCTCTACCAATACTATAAGACACATATAATTTCAGAAATATTAATATAGGATAAATGGGTCTTAGGATCTATAAATTATGGTATTATTTATTGGAGGTAACATTCCAATTTTACAGTTGAGGAAACAAAGGTTCAGAAAAGTTGGATAACTTGCTCAAAGTTACAAAGATAATAACAGTGGAATCTGAATTCACATATGTCTGAATTAAAACTCTATGTTCTTAATCCTTAAAGAAATGGTTCCCAATCTTTAGTGCACGTCAGAATGCTCTGGAGGACTTCCTAAAACACACATTGCTGGGTCCCAGCCCCAGAGTTTCTGACTTAGCAGGTCTGAGGTAGAGCCAAAAAAAAATTGCATTTCTAAGAAGTTCCAAGGTAATGCTGTTGCTGCTGGTCTGGGAACCATACTCTGAGAACCATTACCCTAAAGTATTTGTTGGCTTACTACTCTTAAAAAGAAAAAAAAAAGTTAACGATCTCTCTTCTTGAAAGTTTCATTTTTATGTTTAATTTTTTTTTCATTTTTCCCTCGACTGCATCCTTACAAGGCTCTCTATATTTAAAACCATCGATTAATCTTGCTGACAAACAAAATGAAAGCTGGCAGTAGTAACTGGAATTTAACAAATTGAGACAAATCACATGAAGCAAATTAAGAGTATTTAAAAATGTTTTTAATCTACTTGGTATTCTGTTAAAAAGAAAGTGTTACAATTCTTGGCATAATTCATATTTAAATTTCCCACTGCATTTGAAAAAAAGTCCTCTAGGACCCCCTGAAGAACTAGAAAGACTTATCTGTAAAATGCCAAAACAATTCTTCTGGCAGGACTGGAAGGAGAAATTGACTCAATGGGCACAACTCCAAATGAAACACCCAACCAAGAATTTTAGTAGGAAAGAAGCCTGGTTGTTTTCTTCTCCAGAAAGGAATAAATAGATTTCACCACAAGTACCCATGCATAGTGCTAAGTCTGACACAAGATGTATTCACAACCATCAAATATAAAGAAGCTCTGCTTTTTCTAATTAGCACACAAATTTACTCTTTGAAACAAAAAGGTCCTCAGCTAAAACAGGTTAAGATCACCTTTAAAAGAAAAAGAAAAAGATGTAGCCACATGGTATTTAGTTTGTCATTTTAGATTAAATATTTAGAAAACAAAAATAAAAGCAAAGAAGTTATAGAATGATCTTAAAAAATATCACAACTCCCTCCCGAAAAAACACTGTATACACTCATTTCAAAAAGACTAAAATGCTACTAGAGCCATCACAATGCTCTGTTGGGGAGGGTATGAGCTACAGTCTTTTCAGAGGGATATTTGAAGTTAATGTTTACATTTTTTGATCTACTTTTAGAAATCTTCCCTATAAAAATGCTCGAACAAGTATGCAAACTATGTAGAAGTACTGGTTAAATGTAGAGAATTTTATACATGTGTCTAAAACTGCTCCTTTCAGAAATCCACTAAAGTGAGAGGAAAAGTATAAAAAAGGCATAAACCTACAAAAATAAACAACAGAAGAAACAAGACCAAATGAGAGATGTCAACAAATCTCTAGAAGATGGAAAATGGAGCAAAGAATAAACAGAGGTGAAAAATTTGATTTGCAAATTCCTGTAGAGAAGACACAGTGTAGAAGCAAGTTAATATATGCCTCAAGAGGAAGGAAAGGATCAGAAATTGAAGGCAGTGGCACAGGAAGGCTTGAGGCTGAAAACAAAAGGATTACTAGGTCTTTATGGGGAGTGGTTAGTTACACTCTAACTTCTCACCACCTTAGGAAGTTATGCTGACAAAGAGGGCTCTAAATTCTGGTTCAGAGAAAGTGGCAACAGAGAATGATGTAAGAATCAATCGTATGCCAGTTAAATATATGACCACCCTCTACTGATCTCCAATAGACTTGCACTCTCCAGCTGAAGGTCACTGTGTTTGAAAAATTACTTGCAGAAATCATTTGAAGCCTAGGATGAAGATACCTTTCTCCAGAGAGGATCTGTGTTAGCTTCTGCCAAGTACCTTGGGGCACTACTTATCTAAGACTACCTTAACCCAGGCTCAAAATATGAGATTCTTTGGACTGAGCAAACAACACAAATAAGGCTGTATATCCTGGAGAGGGGTGAAACATTTTCAGTTCACCCTTACCCTGAAGGTACAACCCTTTAGGGTGTCTATGTAAAGAAAGTTGGGGAAGAATTAAGCAGACTTCCCACTCCCTACTTTGGGCAGGCTCTAGGTTTTGACTACTGACCTCCTTGCCCCACAAGACCACCAGAACTACAGCTCAATTTTACAAATGTGTTACTTCTGAATCAGTAAATGTCCTCAGGTCAAAAGTGGCTTCCAATGCTAGGCTCATGTTTCTGAGTTCCCAGGTTCTCCTTGACATTAGCCTAGAAATACCTCACTATTTTTTTTTGGCCCTTCTGTAAAAGAAGATTCTTTTTTTTTTTTTTTTTTTTTTTTGAGACAGAGTCTCACTCCGTTCCTCAGGCTAGAGCGCCGTGGCTTCAGCCTAGCTTACAGAAACCTCAATCTCCTGGGCTCAAGCGATCCTTCTGCCTCAGCCTCCCGAGTAGCTGGGACTACAGGCATGCGCCACCATGCCCGGCTAATTTTTTCTATATATATATTTTTAGTTGTCCAGATAATTTCTTTCTATTTTTAGTAGAGACGGGGTCTTGCTCTTGCTCAGGTTGGTCTCGAACTCCTGACCTTGAGTGATCCACCTGCCTCGGCCTCCCAGAGTGCTAGGATTACAGGCGTGAGCCACCACACCCAGCCAAGAAGATTCTTTTTTTAACATCTCTCTCAAGCTTTTTAAGTTGTCCTTTGTAGAAAAGTATTTCCTACCAATACTGGAAAGAAAAACCCTTAGGTTCTTTCATTTCTGTAACTTCAAAAATTATGTTATCCTACAGAAAGTAATTTTGTAGGACACTAAAAAATATAAAACAATTAGAATCACCACTGACAGAATGAGTACTTTGAGAGATTTACCTCAATGAGATAGACTAGTATACAACACACTGAACTTGTCTGTATGAAAATCATTACATTATGAAATACAGGATTTCTTTTGTAATAAAATATAAGATTTCTTTGGTAATAAAATACAAGAATGCATATGGAAGTATGACTCAGTACACAAAGATTGAGAAAACAGTCATGAATAACACCTTCTGCAGTTCTTAACAACATGCAAGTAGTTGAATCCAAAGCAATCTGGATTACATCTTGGGGTTCTTAAGAGAGACCTCAAAGAAAATCATTGTAAAGCACTGTGCAATTCCAGAAAACTGAATCCTCAAGATTTGTTTTGTTTTGAAGAAACCTAAATGATGAAAGCACAATACTAGAAATGTGAAGATTTCATATGAAGCAGTTTGAAAAATATAATATTTGAACAAATCAGGATTTAGTATTTGAAAAGCAAAAAAGTAAAAATAGAAATACCAAAACATAATTATGATTTAAAAAAATTCTTCCTACAACTAACATTAAATCACTAATAAAATATGCAAGTTATTATGAAGGTAAAATGAAAAGTCAAGTCAAATAAGGAAGATCACATAAGAGATTACTAAAAGGCTAAAATAAAAAGTTTCAGAGAAAAAAATGTTTTACTATCCAAAACCATCTTGGTTTTAGAGCATATTATATTTAATGAGAAACCCAAGCCAAGTCATACCCATGTACCTCAAAGGCAATGAATCTAAGCTCTTACACAAGAAGTTTATTGTGTCTAGGTTTTTGACTCAGATTTAATATCAAATATTTGAAAAAGACTCCAGGCAAGAAACAACACTCTTGAGTCAGTGAGTTCAACAGCATTCAAAAAGTCAACTATTCATACTATTTCTATATCAACTTTAAATCAAATTTTAATAATATCTAACAAAGAGAATGCAGTCACTCCACCATATAAGAGAGAAATGTTAAAATGTAAGTTCCTTCCATTTCTTCTCAAAAGAAAGAATGTATTTGATAACATTAATACTTAGGGACAAGGCTATAATATTAAGTTTGTAAAAGAATTGCTAACAGACTAAGATAAAATCTGTACTTAAGATCCTGAAATAATGAATAAGATAAACTTTACTAAAAATAATTTATAAAGCATACACTTAGGTCTAAAAATAATTGTCCGAATTATAATATGTAGAAAGCCATGGTTTAAGGTTAGCATATGTGAAAGAAACAAAAAGAAAATTTATCTGATTGGAAATTGATATGAAAACAGTATGGCATAACTACTGAAAGTTTTAAAGCTATCTTAAACTGTTAGTAAGCACAGTATCCAGAATAAATATGCGCACCCTCACTGATCAGACCTCTATCTGAAACTTCTCAGTTTAGGTACTATTCTCTAAGAGTGACACCAAAAAGATAGTGTTTGTACAGAGGAAGGAGTGATAAAGATGGCAAAGTGAATGAATATGAATATATTTCACACAAGGAAGAAAAATAATACACGGTAGCAGTTTTTAATATGTGAAAGGTGATCTTGTCAAAGGCAGTCTCTGCTTCTTGACCTAAGAATGAGGATTAATCAAAAACTATTACTTAGATATTGAGTCAACATAAATTAGAGATATGTAGTAACTGATGAGACTGCCTCATTTTCATAAAAGACCAGATGACACGCCTAGAAAAATGTAGCCTGTGTTCCTACATCAGATGAAAGTGGGTTAGATAACTGCTCCCTCTCAGTTCTACATGCAGTGCAGCATGGTAGTAGCATAAACTCTGGAATTAGATAGATTGCATGGGTTCAAATTTTGGTTTCACCCCCTATTAACCATATGAGCCTGGACAAGTTATTTAATCTTTCTTGACTTTACTTTCCGCATTTGTAAAATAGGGAAAACACCTATTGTAAGGACTTAAAAGAGTTAGTATTTATGAAGAGGTTAAGAGAAAGCCTGGAACAAAGAGTCAAGAAGTTGGTTATTTTTATTTTTGCATCCAATAAAAATTTACTAAGTGCTTACTATGTGTTGGCAAGCTATTACAATATCTCAGACAAGAGTATCTGAGATGACACAACAGTAAGTAGGCCAGCCAGGCTGCAGGAATAAAGGCGGTAAGGAAAAGCGGAAGGCCAGATCCCTGCAGTACTTAAGGACATGTTTGAACTCTCACAGAAATGAATTCAGAGAGATCCAAATTAGGCTATTTTTTTTTTTTTTTACTACTGCACCATGATATTCAATCTATCAAATTAAATAGCAAAGAAGCACTAAAAATACTGACAATTCTAGAAGTGCCTATTTATTCAGTCTGAAATAAAAAATAGTTGGCAAAAGTGAAATTACTGAGCCATAATTCCTTTATTATCTGATACTGAAAAGAATATAAGAAAAAAATTGAAGATGAGAAATCTGTTACCTGAGATAGGACAAAAAAAGGATCATGTATTTACAGGAGAATGAGTCCAATAAATAAGAATAATATTGCTTGTAAAGAACCAAAACTAGCATTTCAATGTTTGTGCATTTAAAACCATACAAAGTATACAATATATGCATTTAAAATACATATTATAAAGTATCTAGAAGTTGATTTTTATATAAGAACTGCAGAATACTCTAAAAAAATAACAATGAGAGGATAATGATATGATAAATACCAAAATAACATTTATTCAGTGCTTATTGTGCGTCAGACGCCATGCAGAGTACCTAAAAGTGTGATATGAATTATCTCATATAATTCTCTCAAAGTAAAAGCTCAGTGAGTTTAAACATTTGCTTAAAAGTAAAGCTTATAAGCAACAATACTGAACTTCAGGAGAGCTTAACTTGAAAGCCTGAGTTCTTAATCACTGGGTAATACTGCCTCTCTTTTTTAAATGTTTAAATATATGAAGCTTTTACTCAAACTGACTCCTGCTATTTATTTTACTCAGCAAAATATTACTATTAAATATTATTTAATATTTAAATTAAGAAAAATATTATTAAGCTTATAGGAATTAACTTATTCTTTAATTTTCAGTAAATCAGATTACCACATTTAGAACTCTCAGTGCTACATTTTCAAATGCAAGCTACTTATCAGTACCATAAACTATTTTTTTCACAAATTAAAAATGCAAGGCACAAATAACCACCAAAAAACTTACATAAAGAAAAAGGTGTATTTCAAAACATGCCTTTTTTATTCTGTTCATAAGTTCAAAAGTTTTAGTGGCCCAAGCTCAAATTCTTCCAAAAACTACACAGTTATTATATATACAGACTCATTCAATATAAATCCCCTTAGCACTGAGATATTTCTAAAAAGCTTTAAAAAAAAGGTTATTTAAAATCAAAATATAATAGAATGAAAGCTTGACCAAAAGCCCAAAAATCTGAATTTCAGTCCCCTTTGGCAAGTCAATACCCCTCTTCAGTCTATTTTCTCACCTGTAAAACAGAACTAAACTAAGAAGCCATCGAAAGGCCCTGTTAGCTCTTTAATTTCATTTACATATCAGAATTTTCATGTCAGTTTAAAACAATTAACACGGAGGCTTGTCGTTCACAATCCTGAAATCTTTTCCAGGAATTAATGTTTAAAAGCTAAAATTGATAAAGACTGTATTACCTTAAGTTCAGCAACTTGTGATGAAATATGCCACATAAGGCTTTCACTTAGGAACTTCATACCATACGGGCCTAGTAGTTCTGATAATGACCTCATTTCTGAAAGAAAATGTAATTAATTTCATACTTTTGACAGAGCAAATACTTTAAGAAAGTTGACATTAACACATACCATCATAAAAACAAATTATTAAGGCAAAATCCTGAGAAAAGCCTCTGGAATAAAAAAGGTAACACAAAATGCAGAAGTACTTCTAAGATACAATATGCAATTATGCATATAAACGAACTAGAATAGTCACAACAGAATGAAAAGCCAAAAGAATCAAGACATCATCAAAAGAATCAAGTTTCCTTTATTCTCTAAACCATGTTATAGTATTATTCACCTGATATGTCAGAATATTCCTCTGCATTGAATGTTAATTCATTTTCTGTAGGTAAGTTCACAAATGCTTTCATTGCAGGAAAATAAGCTATATGGCCATTGCTAACTTGTCTTAACAAAGTTTCCAAATACCTGAGAAGAAAAGAAAATTTATAACCAAGAAAAATTATTTAATTCAAAATTTATTATGGTATATATTCCTGCATATAATTTTAAGTTGACTGATAACATGAATGAGCATGTACCCATAAAAAATTAGTTCTTCTAAGTAATTCATTATAAAGAAACTTTCTAGTTCCCAAATTTCTAAATGTTTTCCTTACCAATTTGTGTATAGGCTTGTAATAGTTGGCTCTCCATGACTATCTAAATGTTGTGTTTGTTGAAGAAGAACATTATTAAATACTCTTGTAATATCAATCTGCACATAGTTTTCTATTGACTGGAGTACAGTCATGTATGCTCTTACACTTGTAAGAAGCTCTGACGGTTTTGCAATTTCCTGTGTGGCTTGATTATACATAGTCATCCCAACAATTGACCTGTGGGGTAGAGGGAGGAGAGTAAGAAAAGAACTCTAACTTTTCCATTTATGTAAATAAACCATTCAATCTACTCATAGATAATATTAAGTAAGCAATTAACATTAACTTTAAAACATAATTTGTTACAAAGCCATAAAATTACTACTGTCATTATCTTCCCAAGAAACAACCTAAAAAAAGAATGAATACCTAAAAACTACAATGAAACAAGAATACAAATGATTAAAAACATTCTAAGAACATCGGTAACGAAATGATTAAAGCGTAAAGAGGGTTTTAAAAATTGCTTTAACATATTGTTTGTAGCAAAGACAATGAACTATTTAGTCCATAGTATGAATTCACTTGGCACTATTATGTGTGTCAGGAGTTTTTTAGGCTTTATATAAATTACCTCCAATATCACATTTAATTTCCCTACTATGTAGTTATTATCACCATCATTTCACAGATGAAAAAAACTAAGGCTCAGGACTCATGTAAATTGATAAAGTCACTTTGTTTGGAAGTGGTATATCCAGGCTTTGACCCCAAGTCTGCCTGACTTAGTGCTGCCTCTCCACAAACTGCATGACAGTTAAACAAAACAGGGCAACAAACAAACAACTTTATTCTTTAATCACTCACAGCACATAAAACATAGTCCTGATTATATTCCAACAAAACACACATTTTTAAAACAGTTCCCTAAATACTTTTCCAACATTGGCTACTTCTATTTTACTTTCTTTAAAGCTCCTTGAGCATTAGATCTATAAAGCCCTTAGAGTTGTATCCATAAGAATGGATCCTTAAAGACAACAGACAAATCTGATCACTAGAAACAGGCCCATAACAGCCAACTCAAGATGAAAATTGCTATCCTTGTGTATAGCCCCTAAGACTGTGCTCAAGTGATCAGCAAAAGTAAACCCACTAATACTCACAACTTATTTGTCCCGGCACAAAAGTCTTTCCCAGGTAAACAACTTGTTCCCCTTGCCTTGATCCTGTTCACTAAGTAGATGTTTGATAAAAAGAACATTTGCTTCCCCATGGATTAAAAAACCAGACTGTTTACAGAAGGAAAACAAGGGAGCTATATAAACTAAATTCTACCTTCTATCAACCAGTCTCCTACCCCCACCCACTTGAAAGTAATAAATACCAAAAGACAAAACGTCCCTTTAAGTTTAAATACTAAGGCCAGGCCAGGCGCGGTGGCTCATGTCTGTAATCCTAGCACTTTGGAAGGCAGAGGGAGGAGGATCACTTGAGGGCAGGAGTTCAAGACCAGCCTGAGCAACACAGTGAGGCCCCGTTTCTACAAAAAATTGAAAAATTGGCCAGATGTGGTGCCATGCACCCGCAGTCCCAGCTACTTGGGAGGCTGATGAAGGAGGATCACTTGAGCCCAGGAGTTTGAGGTTACAGTGAGCTATGATGATGCCACTGCACTCGAGCCCAGGCAACAGAGTGAGACCCTGTCTCAAAAAATAAGTAAATAAATAAATAAAAATGAAAACAAACATATAAATAAAATAAATACTAGGGCATTCTGTGTTTTATTGTCAGGATGCCAGCCTTACTAAGGAGAGCAAAAGACAGTCTTTGTTCATCACCACTGTCTTTTCAAGTCAACTGATAATTTAACATTCAATTCAGTGCCCATTCATATACTGTCCTATATTATTCTCTAATTCTTACAGTCTTATCTCACCAACTGTACTTCTAAGCTTTATATTATTTCAATACTACTTATACTACATTAACATTTTCTTTAATAAATAAGGGTGTAACTTTAGAAAATGGTTGAAGAAACATTTATAAATATCATTTCAAGAAGTACATATGTATAAATTACACAATTCTAATTAGAATTGAGACCTCAAGTATCTAAAATTCTACCGGCTTAATTAACAGCATACATTTGAATTCAGAAAAGATGTAAGAGATCATCACCTCGTCCTGAAGTTTTCAAATATTTGACTGTGACCTACTGCAAGACATGTATCTACTACAACTCCATACACATACATATATACATAACTGACAAATTTCATGCACCAATATTTATACTTACTGCATACAATGCTCTGTTTTTCTATTTCTTATTTCCCTCCCCCTTCTTTCTTTCTTTAAATGTTGAATACAACCTAAAAACTGATTTCATGACCCTACTGAGTTGCCACCTGCAAGCTGAAGTACACTGATTTGCTCTAATCTTGTCATTTTGCATATAAGGAAACTAACACTTATGGAGATTAACTGGCTTGCCCAGTATTATTGGTTAATAATAACAGGTATAGGAAAAGAATTTAGGCAATTTAAGTAATTCTCAATTCTCTATTCTTTATATTTTCTAGTTCATTATTCTTAATATTATACCAGTTCTACTAATGCTTTTCCTTATAAAAGCAAACACTGCATAGATTAATAATTACTATAACAAACTCATTAACTGAATCAACAAACAAACACAGTTTATATTCTTTCTTACTTAGTAAAGCGGATTTCCAGATGAGAAGTCAAATATTCTCGTGGGGTAAAGGTATGTTCCCATACCACCATGTTTGGTACATAATTTATAGAGAAACATAACTCTGAAAGTGCAGTGTGCAATTTATCAAGGCTGGAAAAAAATTAATAAACAGTAAATAAAATATTCAACATTTCATCATAGGCAATACAATATTAATTTTATAAACACATCAGGTTTTATTTAGAGATAGTAATTACAGAATTTGCTTATTTTTATCTCCTAAACTAAGTTCAAAATCTTTAAGGATGTAACTAACATTTGAGAATAATTTTCTAAAGGATACCATCATTCATTTCTACATTTAGATAGTAATGACTGTACTGACTTAACATACAATAGGAAGATCTTATTGTACACTCATAATCTCCAATTCCTGCTATACTTTCTGTTACAGGAAAAAGGAAAATTGTCTGAAAAGGGCAATTGCTTAATCAACTTAGAAAGGAAGAAAGTAGAAAATTTACTTTAAACAAAAAATATTTATCCAATTATTGCCCACCTACACCTTCCCTCCAAACAATTAAACAAGCGAAGAGCCCTGAATGCTACCTGTTCTGATACTTCTGTTTTAAAATAATGATATCAGGTATGTTCGAATGTATCACAAACATGCTAAAACGAAGTCTCAGATATCTGATTTTAAATAAATTGAAAATTATAGATTGTTTACCATGTACCCCACAAAATTTTTTAGATATATATACTTGGCCTTTAGTATTCAGTATATAAGGATAAATATCATCTACTACATATATTTTCTTCTAAAAGCCAAAATCTGTATTTTGGGATCAAATAAACACTAACAAGCTAATCAAGTTCACAGAAATTTTTTAAAATGGCTGGCAAATGAAGAATACAGAATTACTAGTATTTCCTCAGTACTGATGCCACAGAAAAAAATGAAAAAAATCTTTTACCCAGAACAAAAAGATACAATAAAAGTAGATGGCTTACTTGGTCACTACCAGCCTGTTTTTCCTCATGCTCTCAACACCTGGTTTCTCTCTTTCAGGTTCCCCTTTCTTACCAGTCTGTTTTTTTGACTTCTTATTCACTGCTTGACTGATGGTTTTGGCACAATGCTTGGGAAGTAACTAAATTTAGAAAAGAATGAAATCTTAACATTACACCAATTACTTTGAAAGCATAACAATTATTCAGGCAAACCTTGGCTGAATCCAGACTATGTAGCAAATATCGTGCTGGTACTAAAGGACAGAGATACAAGTAAGATGTGGAGCTTACTTGGGTAGCCCACACAGCCTGGTGGACAACAGAAACAAGTAAATCTTGTGTGAAGAAACACTTCATAGAGGAAATTATATTTAAGGCTTATTTAAATTATTTCTAAAAGATAAGTAAAAACATACTAGGCAAGCAAGAAATGAGAAAGAACATTTTACTGGAAGGATTAAATGGCCTATGAAAACGAAACTATGTAAATGTGTTCAGAGCCTACTGAGAACTACTAAGTGGTGGAGCCTAAAGTGCAAGGTAAAGTGGAGAGGTTCAACTATTAGGAAAGGCATTGAATGTCAAGCTAGAGGCTGGATTTTAAACTGCAAACAATCCTAAAGACAGTGACAATTTTTAAAAGCAGCCACAGTATGAGCAGGTATTTCCTAAGGCTAACTCTGATGCTGGAAGAAGAAAACAATGAAATGTGGAAAAAGATAACATGGACAACTAGATCACAGAACTGCCAGAAACAGTTCAGATGAGATAGGAAAAAGGGATATGAAATAAGGCAAGTGTAACAAAAATTAAGAAAAATGGCCAGATGGAGAGAGACTTCTGAGAAAAAACTCACAGTATTCAGTAACTTAGATGTGAGTCAGAGGCAGGATTCAAAGATGACACAAAGATTTCTATCTAATACACTGCTAATATCAATGATTAAAAAAACAAGAGACAAGCGGGAAATAATTCATTTAGTTTGATAGGCAACACAGCAAGCAAACAAGGAATGAGAAAGAACATTTACACAGAAGGAGAGCTGCACCGTACAATACAGTAGCCACATGCCACATGAGGCTGTTGAGCACATGAACTGTGCCTAGTCTAAACTTAGTTGCAAGTGTAAGATACACAACAGATTTCAAAGATTTAGTACAAAAAACATGAAGTACTTCATTAGTAATATGATTACATGCTGAAATATTAACATTTTTGGATATAGAGAGTTAAACCAATACATTTCTAAAATTAGCTTCACCTGTTTCTTTTTATTTTTTAGTGTGGCTACTAGGAAATTTTAAATTATATATGTGGCCTGCATAATATTTCTCTTGGACAGTGCTGGGCCAGAGAAAGTGATTTAGTCATTGTACATAGATGGTAACAAAAGCCATGGAGTCAGTTATATTTTGAAAAATGCATAAGAGATCATATTGCATTTGTGTTATGACAAAGGAGCTCCTTCTTAACAAAAAGAAAATTTCTGAGGAAACTGACAACTTCAATATTACAGACAGCAAAGTGTTGAATCTCTGTAACTCCTGACATAAAAAAGAGCTACTAGAGCACAAAACCAAAACCCATGAATAACATTTTCTACAAAAATCAAGTTTCAAAGTATTTCCACAACCCCCAAAATTCAAGTGGATGGTAACAAAACACCACCAAGAACCACAAGACCTATGTGTCTGTTTGGAAAAGCAGAGAGGTAACTACAGGGAACCTGAAGACCCTGAGAAAAAGGGATCCCAAGAGCCTACAGGTATTCACTCAAAAGCATAGAGGACTAATTTGCAGATGAATGCAAGAGGACTATAGTAAGGTTTGGTGGGGATGGAGCAGTTTAGTCCCATTAATTGTCAAAATGATCAGCCAGAGCCCTTTACCAGGTCAGTGCCCTATGCTGAGGAGAAATTGCTAGGAATGGAATCAAAATTGAGCAAGATAAAGACAACAGAGATGAAGGAAAGAGAAAATAAAAGTAAACGTGGGAAAGGAAAAAGAGTTAGGACATCTGGAATAGCAAGCAGTCATATTTTTGTTAATACTAAACGGAAAGAACAGGACAAAATTTGGCCCACATCTGTTTTTGCAAAAGTTTTAATGAAACATAGCCACTCATTTGTTCACATACTATCTATAGCTAACCAGATTCACCATGTGGAAGAAAGATGATATACACATATGTAAAACAGAAGAGGAACGGAATCTTGTAGTTCTGAATTTGAATTGTAGATATCAGAATGAACTCATGAGTGACAGGGAATGAATGTGTCCTGATGAGGCCCAGATGAGACCAGTATGCATCCCTAATGCCCAGATTTGGATCTTGAAATACCATTTCCCACTGGAAGAAATTAGAAGGAATGGCCAATTCCAGGTTTGAGCAAAAATATGCACAAGATGAAGCTGGTACATCTTGTCTGTCATATCAGATAGCAAGAAAGCTCTCAAGTGACTACAACGGTTCCCACTGGCCAAAGATGGGGCAATTTGAGCTTCAATATGAATAAGTTTAATGGATGGAAAATCACCAAATATGTTTAATTTTATGAGTTAATATATTATATTAATATAAACTAACTTATTGGTTATCTAGAAAATAAAGGCAAAGATTCAAGCATTTATTTTTCCTTTATTTTACAAACTGTACCACTGGATAAATAAGTAGTAAATTTAATCTTTTTAAAAAATCACTTTAATCTTTTTAAGTACTATGTCACAACTAATATATGTAAAAGAACTGACAATATTTTACAACAACCAATGAAATATCGGAATCAGGTACTAATATCAACAAAAATAAAACAACTAGACATTATAAGTCTCCTGATGAAAGAACACAAAATCTACATAGTCTTGCCAAAAAGCTTCCATCTGTAAGAAATTATACCTGTTAATGGAGTTTCATATCAAGAGGTAATGAACTTTCTTATAGTTTGAGAATTAAAAACAGAAAGTAAAATAATAACTGGCTAACAGCTCATATTCTTGTCTTCATACACAAACTTCCTATCTGTAGGAAATATTTAAATTATTACCTGGTCACTTAGTGTACACTGTTCTGTGCAAATATCAGTGATGAGATTTCGAGCTTGTTTGGCCATTTCATCCAGAAACATATTACATAAGGAAAGACTGCGATCTCCAATATGATGTCGCTGTTAATGCAGAATAACAATAAAAGTTATAAGAAAGTACTTTGAATAAAAAACACTTTTAAAATAAACATGGACAATTAAGTTAAAGTCTTATTCTGCAATAAGAGGTGGGGGTGGGGGATGTTATAGATTTCTTATATCTCGTGTAACAACTAACCTATCACACTGAATTTCCAAGAGATGACATAAAATAAGTACTTAGTGATCATAAAATTAACATACAATTGGGAAGAATCTTGAAAGATCAGTATTTTCCTTAACATGAAAAACTATGTATTTAATTTTCAAGTTCCACAAAGTCCTATATCCAGTTCTTACATATTAAAATATTAAACATACAATGTGAAAGAACAGATTTAGAGATTCAGAGTACTGTTTTCGAATCTTACTTCATTTTAAAATTTACATCTAATACATAAATTTGTTTATTTTTTTGAGAAAGGGTCTTGCTCCGTCACCTAGGCTGGCACAATCATAGCTCACTGCAGCCTCAAATTCCTGGGCTCAAGCAATCCTTCTACCTAAACCTCCCAAGTATCAAGGACTACAGGCGTGTACCACCATGTCGGGCCAAATTTTTTATGTTTTGTAAAGATGAGGTCTCACTGTGTTGCCTAGGCTGGTCTCAAACTCCTGGCTTTAAGCAATCCTCCGGCCTAGGCCTCCCAAAGTGCTGGGAACACAAACATTGAGCCACTATGCGCAGCCTAATTTTTTTTTTTTTTTTTAGAGATGGGGGTCTGGTGGGTCCTCACTATGTTGCTCAGGCTGGTCTCAAACTCCTAGCCTCAAGTGATCCTCCTGCCTCAGCCTCCCGAGAAGCTGGGATTACAGGTGTGAGCCACCATGCCCAGCTCTACTATATAAATCTTGTCACAACAACTTTGCAATATATAAACAGAAGAACTCAAATATTTAAATAAAAATGTTAGATTATCAATTCAGTAACAAATTCACAAGGTATTCAAATCTCTTGAGTCAAACCCCACTCCTCCAAGGGTGAAAAAAAAGCTGACCATGTATTGTTTGAACAAGAGGGGAAATCATTATATTTAATTTTTAGGATATTACACATGTATATGTAGACACACACACATTCACTCAAATCTACCCATCTGCACAGGATTCTTATCTTTTTACTTTTGGTGGGTTGTAACAGTTTGACGGGTTTTTCTTGTCAGTGGTAACTGGAATGTTGAGTATACAATGCTATAAATCTTTACACTATACATATGTAATACGTATTATAAATCTGAATTATAAAGTGGCATAGCAATGGAAAATAGAAGATAGATTCCAGAAATGATACATAAAAAATATTAGGAAGACTTCATGGGTAATTTAATGGGAAGGGTGATAGTGAGGAAAGAGCTAGTAGTATATATCAGGTGTTAAGCTTGGGAGGAAAAAAATCTATTAAATCTAAAAAACCTATAAATCTATTAAAATTGGTGCTGTTAATACCCTCATAGGTATTAATTCTAAAAGTACTCCCTAATAAACATCCTGCAGGCTAACTTCTGTCTCAAAATTGGCTTCAAATGGAATGCTGGCATACAATCTGCAACAGATACGTTGCCTAGTGCTTAAAGATACTGATAATGTTACTTCTCTCTCCAAGTTTCTTTTCTACAAGTTTTGCAGTTCTAAGTAAAGGGACTAAACACTAAGCTAAATTATAAATAAATACATTATTTAATTTTAATATACATTCTTACCATACTTCCAAACTGATATTTCTTCTTCAAAGATTAGAAGAAACATGGAGTACATTTTTGGTAGATACTTGGTATCAACAAAACTACTAACTAGTTCAATTACTCAGTAATTGGGGGCGGGGGGTGGTGTGTGTGCACACATGTCTCATAAATATCAGCAAATCTGGATTTTGCTTAATATTACCTATTACATTAACAAGTAAGTAAAATCTCTTTTGACTTGTTTACTCAGTAATCCATAAATTCAATTTCTGAATCCTTTCAATGATAGTTTAGGAGGAAAATTAAGCATTCAAAGTCAATTACTGTACATATTTTCACCATAAATATTAATACCTGACCCACCATTTATTTTAATAAAGGTAACTGTAAACGACTTTATAATATGTTCTTTTATATACATGTATGTTTATCCATCCATCTACATTTATCTATTAAACCTATGTATCCATTCAAGTATTTTCCTGATTCTGCAGAGAGATATATTAGATAGGAAGCTAAATTAGGTAATTATGACTGTGTGAACATTTCACTGGCTACAAGATTAATCTAGTTTACTTTGCATACCATATAAATCACAGTACTACACTGAAATTACCTCTTCTGGACACAGTTCATGTGTGCAACTCATAAAATGAGTGCAAAGTAGCGGAAATGCAATTGAGTATCTTGACTGAGAGGGTAACTCCAAACACTGTTGAAACATCTTCTCAAAAGCACGACTATAAAAACTATATAAAAAAATCAGAATCGCAATTTTTAGAGTTAAAATAAAAATTTTCTTGATATAATATGTTATAGTTAATTTAATTTGATTCAAGTGAATGATAGTTATCAACTGGTAGCATTTACTCCTTAAAAAAGAAAATAGTTATTTTTTCCTCCAAAGTATCTTTTTCACACCAATATCATTCCAGAATATAAAAATACTATTTGTATAACATTAACAAATATTGAAAATAAAAAACTTGAATAGAAATATAAACATACCTATGGCACATGAATATGACATTCAAATGTTACGTAATCAAATTGCATCCAAGCTAAGTCACTATCAATTGTAAAATATACCATTTTATGTACAACTAAGAAGGAAAAACATTGCGAACTCAATAATTGCATGTCATCAATTTTAAATTACATCCAGATTTAAGATATGTTAAATCTAAATGTAAAAGAATGTGAGCTCATAAAATACAGTACATCTCAGAGTAACAAGACAAGCAGTAAACATGTTTATTTTGGATGTGCCAAGCAAAATAGAGTGTGACTATGAGAAAATATGGGTAAAAACTTAAGTATGACTGACAATTACAAATTTTAAACATTACTCAAAGTGCTTTTAGTTTCAAGAAAGCGGAGAGGACTTTCTAATTGTTGTAGCCTTCTTTTGCAATAGCAACCTTTAAGTAGCTAAAAAAAAAAAAAAAAAAATACCTAAACATAAAATTTTTCGTTTTCTAAGGTAGACTTTGTGTCAAACAGTAGTACAGGGCTCCAAATAATCTCAATAATTCTTGCAAATTTGACGTGATGTATTTCCTAAAAGTAAACCTATAAGTGTACTTCCTGATGTGTTCCGTGAGCTCCTTTAAGAGGTCTTCTCTGTCTGGTGATTTGGATTTCTTCTGCAATATTGCTAATTTAAGATCTCTTAACAAACTGCCAAAATCAATGTAGATTGAGTAATTTTCCAAAATAAAAGCCATGAGAAGCTTTTCATAATCACCTCTATTCAATACACAGGAACTCTCACTATCCACTAAAATTATCTCAGTGTTTCAGAAGTAAAGAGACGTACTAGGTTACTCCAATCCACTTCCCTAAAGGAGAAATAAAAGGCCAAGAAGCAGGAAATAGAGTTGATATTGTGTAGTACTGGAGCCAGAATACCTGAGTTTGAATCCTGGCCCCACTGTTCATTAATCTGATCACAATCAAGTTCACTTATTCATTTAAACATTTATGAAGTTATCTACTATATTAGACACTAACAAAAACATAGCCTTCCTTTAAGGACCACTTTTTCTAGAGAAGAAGAAAGGGGAAAAAGTAAACTACTAAGTTTAACAAAAAAGGCTACTAAGTATAACAAAAGAGAGTGAAGTAGAATGCAGGAAGTAGTTACCACATCATAATATTAATATTTAATTTAACACTATAGAAGTGAAGTTACTAGGTATTTCCAATACTTGCTCTATTTGACCCTGATCTACAACTTCTTCTTCCCCTTAGTCTAATCATGCAAAGGAGGGCCTTACGGTAACTTGAATGACTGTTCTTCACCTCCTCAAACAAAAAGAAACAAAATTCACATGAATACGAGTTACTGTTACGGAGAATTAAAAATAGACATGAAATCCCAACTTGATTAAACTTCTTCTGTTGGCAAGTTTTTAAAGCCCATTAATCCCTTTATTCTTAAGAGTTTATTACTGAACTATCTTAAGGACTATGCTAAGATAAAAACAACCAATAAATATATCTTCAGATACCAAAAATTTAAATCCAAATTTAAAGAAAATTTCAACATACCAAAATATGGAGAGATCTGATGTTTCCACCAACATTTCCACCAAGGAATCTACCATTTTTGTATGAAAAATTATTGTATTCATCATCTTTCCCAGTTCTCTGTGATCTGCAAGGCCAAGTGAAGCCTTAGAGACACTAGTATATGCCTGTAGAAGTACAGCAAAAAACAAAAGTAGTTTAGGTAGAGTTCCAT
This sequence comes from Propithecus coquereli, assembly GCF_000956105.1. Classification (NCBI taxonomy): domain Eukaryota; kingdom Metazoa; phylum Chordata; class Mammalia; order Primates; family Indriidae; genus Propithecus; species Propithecus coquereli. Next base: position 9,908,682 of record NW_012149174.1, read on the forward strand.
GACTTTAGACTTGCCATTCTATAGGGGAAAAAAAAGACCATTATTGAAAAATATTTAAACTGTATGTTGTAACACTATCAGTAACATCTTTTAATTGTCTGTAGTGACTCTAAATCGAAATTCCTATCGAGAATTTCTTTAATAAACTGAAATATTGATGTCCATAAAACAATCTAATATATAGATCATTCATCTTGAACCCCAAAGGAACTAAAGTTAAAATATCAAAAGTGTAAAACAATTGTCATGTTAACCCTACCAAAAGAAATTTTCAACCTAATTGAAGACAGAAAACACACAGGAAATAATCAGATGAAAGTAAGTACTGCACATGTTGACTCAGTGAGGGTTGAGATTATACTGAATCACTAAAAGTAGGATAATATAATACACTGTGCTAATCTGATGAATTCTAGAAAAGTACTGAAGATTGTAAAAATTAGTGGAGCCTGTCCAAAAAGGTGATAGAACTTTAGCCAAACCCATCAAGACAGGCTGTAGGGAAAGAAATTCCACAATTTAATACCAAATCACAAAGAGCAGAATCATGCCCACAGATAGTAGACATTTCAGAAAGGCAGAGAATAAGAATAGGAGGGGTGCCTACAGAATAAATATTGTTTGCTATGGCTAGAATTTGAGTGCAAGGAAGAGAAGGGGAGGAATGAAAAGAGATTCAACCAGACTACATATAACTTTGTATAGAATTTTAAAGAATTTAAAGTTTTTGGTGAACCACTGAAGGTTCTGTGTCATGGCCAGTTCTTGTGTTAGAAAGATTGCTCTGTATAGAGCAATGGCCGGGGAGGCTTGGCTGGAAAGGAAACAGGAGGCAGAAATCTGTCAGGGAGCAGTGGCGGCAATACTTTAGACAGGATTATGATGGTCTGGTCTAGAGTGGTGGTGGTTTAAAGAGAGTTCAATCTGGGAAATGACTAGATGTGGTGAGCAACAGAGGAATCATGAATGATAGTCAGGGTTCTGACTGTTGGATGACACTCCATGGATCTCATGCTCCCATACCTCTTGCTGGGTATGCCAAGAAAGCAAGGCCTAGACCACTTATTCCCTAGACCATTTCTTAGTATTATGTTTGTGGCTAACAAATTTGAGGGATTGAGTAATGTCTCCCTTGGAACAAAGAGCAAGTATGCTTACCGCTGATGATAAAACAAAGAGTTACTCAAACTCAGTGTTCTTTACCTGCAACACGAACCCACTGAATGTACACACAGCACTCATCTGGGCCCCCTGTACCACCCTGCAGGACTAAGGAACACAGGGAAAATGATGTATATATATTGATGCTCACGCTGCTTTCTATGCAACGAATACTTAAGTCTTTTATCTCCAACCCAGTAGCCTCATGTCTTCTGCCAGTATCTATGAAAACAGTAAGAAACTAAATTATTGCCTTTTAAGTGGGATAAAAATCAGACCTCAAACCCTACAATGTTAAGGGGTCACTAGGTGGATAATGTTACCATTTACTAAGACACCATAGAGAAAGCAGAGTTTTGTATTGTGTTGTTTTTGTTTGCCAGGAAAGAGAAAAAATGAAGAATAATGATGGCAATATTCTGATGGCAAAATATACTTTGGACATTTATCAAAAACTAAGCCTAATGAGCTTTACGTACCATTTATCAACTTCGGAGTATAAAGAAAAACCAGTGGTGGCTATGAATTCAATAAAGACTTCCATTAACTGATCTTCATTTAAAAAAATCAGAATTTATGCTTCTCATTAGCTCACAGAACATTCTCCAGGACAGGCCATATGTTAGGACACAAAATAAATCTCAACAAATTTAAAAAACTGACATCATATCAAGTACCCTATCTGACCAAAATGGAATAAAATTAGATATCAATAACGGGAAGAACTTAGGAAACTACACAAATATATGACAATTAAACATCATGCTCCTGAACGACCAATGGGTTAATGAAGAGATTAAGAAGGAAATTTAGGCCGGGCGCGGTGGCTCATGCCTGTAATCCTAGCACTCTGGGAGGCTGAGGCAGGCAGATCATCTGAGCTTAGGAGTTCGAGACCAGCCTGAGCAAGAGCGAGACCCTGTCTCTACTAAAAATAGAAAGAAATTGGCCAAACAACTAAAAATAGAAAAATTAGCTGGGCATGGTGGCGCATGCCTGTAGTCCCAGCTACCTGGGAGGCTGAGGTAGGAGGATCACTTGAGCCCAGGAGTTTGAGGTTGCTGTGAGCTAGGCTGACGCCACGGCACTCTAGCCCAGGCAAGAAAGGAGACTCTGTCTCAAAAAAAAAAAAAAGAAGGAAATTTAAAAATTTCACAAAACGAAAATAGAAACACAACATACCAAAACCTATGGGACACAGCAAAAGCAGAGCTAAGAGAGAGAGTTTATAGCAATAAGCACCCACATCAAAAAAAATAGAAAGATTTCAAATAAACAACTTAGGGCCAAGTGTGGTGGCTCATGCCTGTAATCCTAGCACTTCGGGAGGCCAAGGCACGAAGATTGCTTGAGGCCAGGAGTTCCAGACCAGCCTGAGCAAGAGCAAGACCCTGTCTCTACAAAAAACAAAAAACTTAGCCAGATGTGGTGGTGTCAACCTGTTGTCCCAGCTACTTGGGAGGCTGAGGAAGGAGGACCACTTGAGCCCAGTGAGTTATGATGATGCCCCTACACTCTAGTTGGGGCAAAAAAGCAAGACTCTGCCTCAGAAACAAACAAACAGACAAAAACTAACGTATTAAATAACAATAAAAGTTAAGTTATTCTTACCTGTAACCTAAACCAATCTAATCTCATTCCTCTGAAATCAAATACTTCCCCATCTTCAACTGTAACAGGAAAAAAAAAATTACAAAGCAAATTAATGTTTTTGCAAATCTATAATCATATTTTAAAACTTAAAAGCTAAGACAAATCCATTTCTGGGTATATATCTAAAAGAATTAAAACAAAGGTCTTGAAGAGATATTTGTATACTCATGTTCACAGTAGTTCTATTCACAATAGCCAAAGGTGGAAGCAACTTAAATGTCCATTGACAGATGAATGGATAAATAAAATGTAGTTTATAAATAAAATGGAATATTATTCTGCCTTTAAGAGGAAGGAAATTCTGACGTATGCTACTATGGCTAAACCCTGATGACACTGTGCACAGTGAAATTAGCCAGTCACAAACAGACAAGTACTGTATGATTCCACTTACATGAGGTATCTAGAATAGTCAAACTCACAGAAACATAAAGTAGAATGGTGGTTGCCAGGGGCTCCCAGGAGAGGGGAGTAGGGTGTTGTTGTTCAGTGGCTAGGGTTTCAGTTTTGCCAGATGAAAACGTTTCGGAGATTCGTTGTAAAATACTGGTTGTACAATAATATGAATATCCTTACTACTAAACTATACACTCAAAAATGATTAAGTTAGTCAAGTTTATGTGTGCTACTTAAGAGCTAAGACAGTGAAACAATTCTCATATCTCTTAGTTACGCTAACAGAAGTGTAGACTTCTCTCCTAAGCTCTCTGATTCTCAGTGTGCTTACATGTCAATTTGAAGGAGTTAGAACTTGAGGGATCCTATGGACAGAAACTTTGGTGGGCATGCTGAAGTTCTATAAAATAACTCCATATAAACCAAATATCACCAGGCAAGATTATGGTAGCTTCATTATTTAAATGTGGTAGCTATAGATTGATTGGGGAAGTAAAACTCAATGGAAATCAACCTGGGGGGAGGGGGAGGGGAGAGGGTGGAGGGTGGAGGGTGAGATGGGCAAAAACCTACCTAACAGGTACAATGAACAATATCTAGGTGACTGGTACTCTTACAACCATGACTTGGGTATTATAAAAGCGATTCATGCAACCCAAATACCAAACAATTAGTACCCTGTAATACTTTAAAATAACCTCCCCCCAAAAAGATTGAACTTAAATAAACATCTATATATTTTATTACTCAAAAATTTTCAAAGTTTCTGATACCTTTTATTAAAAGACTATAAAACTAAAACATCATATCAATATATTGGAATGGATTGTTCAAATAATGGAGAGGTGATCTTCTGCATGATACCAATTTTTAAAAGTGACAGCCCTGAGCTCAAATTCCTGTTCTTACTTAATAGCTGTTAGAGCTTGGCAAATTATCAAATTATCTTACATAATTAAGAGGATAACTCTCAAATCTTGAGTTTCCAAATCTCTCAAATAAAAATAACAGCATTGAAAAAAGTGATATGGGCTCAAGCCTATAATCCTAGCATGTTGGGAGGCCAAGGCAGGAGGATCACTTGAAGATAGGTGTGCAATACCAGCCTGAACAACATAGCAAAACCCCTATCTCTCTTTAAAAAAAAAAAAAAAAACAACTAACCAGGCATGGTGGTGCCAGCCTGCAGTCCTAGGTACATGGGAGGCTGAGGAAAGAGGATCCCTTGAGCCCAAGAGTTTGAGGCTGCAGCTATGATCTGGCTGCTGCACTCTAGCCTAGGTGACAGAGTGAAACCCTGTCTCTAAAAAAGCAAACAAAAGTCAGGTAGACTAAATGGGATAATAAAGTGCCTGGCACTGACTAAACATTTTATAAATGGTATGGACTACTGTTATAGGTATGCTTGGACTAAACATATCCTTTGTTAAAATAGGCAGTTCTCTTTCTTGTTCTGTTTATTTTGTTACAACATGTCTCTTTTTTCCTGCTGAATATTAAGAAATATCAAACTATAATCTTATGATTTTTGTAAACAGCACCTGAAACCCATTTTGGAAAGCTTTGCTTCAAAGAGAACAAAGTTAAGGTAAAAGACAGTATGTTCAAAAATGAGATAAGTGACTCCATAAAAATCAACCATTAAATTCTCTCCTTAATCATGTGTGAAAACCTAATCAGAAGATAATATGCTTTTACTTAAAAGACTTACTACCTTGTTTCACACTTAGGGAAGTCATAGTGTTAACAAAAGAGGACATGATGATTGATTCATCTTCAGGGCAAACAGAAAGATTCTGAAAAAGAACAAAAAGTAATGTGAAAAATATTTAGTTGGGAAACTACTCATAGGTTTACCAACTAGTGGATGGATAAACAAACAGGTACATCCATATTATGGAATATAACAACAAAGGAATGAAATTTTAATATATACCATAACATGAGTCTTAAAAACATTATGCTAAGTGAAAGAATTAAAAAATAAAAGACTATATAGCAATGATTCCATTTATATGAGAAAAATTTTTTAAAGGCAAAGCTACAGTGACAAAACATCAGATCAGTTGCATCAGGGGTCTATGAAAGAACCCACAATAAAGGTACACAAGCAAACTTTTAAAAGTGTTAGAAACATTCTTCATCTTGAATGTGGGGGTGGTTACATGAATGTATCTATAAGGCTGCCAAAATTTAAAATATACCCTCAAAATAGGTGATTTTTGTTGTATGTAAATTATGCCTCAAAAAAATTTGGATCAAAACACCTCCCTTTCAAACTAGCTTTTAAAAAAATGAATATTTAATAAACTGCATCTAAAGCAAATGCTAAAAAGTTAATTTTTAAAAAAGTTGACGCTTAGCTCACAAACAGAATAAAATACATTTTCAAAATATTAAGATCTATAGAATGATGTGGATATTACTGAACTGTATACTTCAAAATGGTTGCAATGGTAAATTTTGTTATATGTATTTTATCATAATAAAAAAATTAACACTGACTAGAATGAACTATATTAACTGGTTTACAATCTTAGTTCTAAATTTACATCCTAGCCAATGGTTAAAAACACTGTTAATGTACTTTGCAACAGAACAGAGTGGAAAATGTTCAGGCTTTGGAGTTAAGATTTGAGTTTGAATACTGGCTTTACTTATGAACTGTGTGATGCTAGCAAGGTACATAATATTTTTTTTCCTTAACAAGTAATAGTAACTATATCTACCCTCACAGAATTGTACAGATTTAATAAGATATATGTACTATCAATAAATCTGGCAATTATTAATATCACTATTATTGCTGCTGCTGATACTAATACTATTACTATAATCCCAGAAGAAATGCTAATAATTAATTTTCTCAGTGTTAGTAAACTCCACTTTATATAAAAATAGACTTCAAGTGATTTAAACAAAAATCTGTAAAATTAATTAATAAATGTCCAAATAGCCATAACATGTTTTAAAAATTACACAGAACCAGGAGTTCTGGTTTACTTTTTAAATTGTATACTAGTATGAATAAGTAATAAACAGTAACAACAGCCTCTGGTTTATCTGGTAAGTAATAACTAGTCAAATAAAACTACAGCAAGGCAATAATACTCTAGGTTTTCTGTTTCCTTTTTAAAAGCCTTTCTAGAAAGGAAGCATCCGAGCTCCATCTAGTGGATAAAGAAGAAATAAACTATATCGTTTAGGATAGTAACCTATAACATATACAATTCAAGGTTAACAATTACATTTTTATGTTGATTTGAATAACACTAGGATTTCAAAATGTGGTTATTTCTCTGGAAAACCAGCAGCTTTAGAGTAGTCTTTATATAAAGAAAATTCTTACTGCTTTTTCCTTATACTAATTTTAGACATTTGTAATTTTATAAAGGGAAGCAAAATAAAATACTATTTTTCTTACAGTTTATTTGGAATAAAAATTTTAAAAGTTAAATATGAAACAGATTAAATAAATTATGGAAAGCAAAAAAAAAAAAGCTAAGACTAAAATTCAATAGAGGAAAATCCAAAATGAAAATAAAAATTAGAACATTTATATTAGAATATCCAGATGACATCTTTATTTACTAGCCATCCTCTAACAGAATGCTCAGGAACATTTTTTATTCTACTTTTCTTCTAATACTTAATTATCAATTATCATCTAATCTTCTAATACTTAATTATCTCTATCATCTCTTCTGTATCTCCATAGCCACTGTTCAAGTTCAGGCTCTCATCAGCTCTCACCTACACTACCATAGTAATTTTTCTTCTGATCTCTCTGCCTCTTCCCTTGATCCCCAGCAATCTACCATCCACACTGAGCTGGGGTGATGTTTATGAAGAGCAAATCTGATTTATAACTAACCTCCACTTTCATGAAGCCCTCTATACTGGTTAGTGTACACCTCCCTCTCCAGGATAACATCCCTTCATAATGTTCACTCTGAGCTTTGTACATACTTATGCACAACACCAATCACAGTAGACTACAATTAATTGTTTCCTTCTCCCTAAATAATGATCTCCTTGACAAAATCTGACCATGACCTATTCACACTTGTATGTCTACTGCTTGGAACATGGTTATATCTTATAAGTGTCTGTTGAGCTAACAGATCAATTACTAGAAAGGTGGGAAAGAGAAGGAACAAAAGGGGGAATAATATGAGATAGTTTTTACCTGCACGAGTTCATTGAGGACAACAGCATCAAAGCCAGAAAGGTACTGCACATAATACCTCTGCATTACAGGTCCGTACTTCCTTACATGTGCTCTAAGTTCTTCCATGTAAAATATTAATTCTGCAATGTGCCTTTTTTAAAAATTCAAGAAAAGTATTTCAAAGAATAAATTTGTTATCAAAGAAAATATTAAATGTCCTCAATATTACTTCTAGAAGTTTTATTCTTAAAGTGGGCATTGTTTAATATTTAATGTCAATTACTTATTTCATATGAATAAAGAAATCATGTAAAGCAAAAACACAAAAGCAGAAAACCAAACAAAAGCTAAGACTAAAGATCAACGGCAAAAAATCCAACCTTAAAATAAAATCAGCACATCACATAAATACATCATCAAGAAAAAATCTCAAATGAAAGAGGATTAGCAAGAACTAAGATTTTTCGGTATGCTCTTATGTCTCTGCTTCATTTATCTAACTCCAGTTGAGAGACTGTGGACTAAAATGAGAAAAAGACATTTTAATGACACACCGAGTTCCAACTCTTTAAAAATTTTTATTTAAATGTTTTGTGTAGTAAAAAATATTGAAAAATGAATTCCACAGGAAATATTATTGGACACAGCAAGAAAACAAGAACTTTATCATCAACTAGCATACTAGGGAGAAAACATTAAGAGTCCTAATTTCAAGCTATAGTTGACTTTACATGACAAGTCATGTCATCTAATGACATATTACAAATATTTCTGTTATGACAAATATGAAAAGCTCTAAAAACAAGTTCTTCAAAATAATTTTGCTTCAAATAAAAGTCCCCAGATTCCGTAGCCCATAAATCAGAATACAGATGGTCCAAGACTTACGATGGTTTGACTTACGATTTTTCTGTTTTACAATGGTGTGAAAACAGTTGTAGAAACTGTACTTCAAATTTGAATTTTGATCTTTTCCCAGGCTAGCGACATGCAGTAGGATACTCTCTCACAGCAGCAGCGAACCACAACTTTCAGTCAGCCACGTGAACATGAGGATTAACAACTGATACTCTACAGTGTGTTGCCAGATGATTTTGCCCAATCGTAGGCTAATAAAAGTGCTCTGAACATGTTCACAGTAGGCTAGGCTAAACTATGATGCTCTGTAGTAGGTCTGGTTTATTAAATGCATTTTAACTTATGATATGTTCAATTTATGATGGGTTTATTTGGACGTAACCCCATTGTAAATCAAGGATCATTTGTATACAGAAAATAATTTTTTTAATGTTGCTAACTTACTTATCTATAAAATCATCTGCACTCTTCTTTGGCATGTTATCTGCATGACGAAGAAGCCAGATAATTTCATCACGGGCAAAGGATAATGCCATAAAAACAAAAAGCGCCTATCAAAAGAAAATTACATTGCTTACTCTCATTCAAAGGTTAAAACCAAAACCAATTCATAATCTCTCCCTAAGTGAAAAGTCACTGGCAAGAAATATAACATCAAATTTAAAAGAGAGAGGAGACCAACAGGAGAGGACAGAAGAGAACTTGAAAGTATGTATGAGGGAGAGAATGCATACAAAGAAGAAGAAAAATGCAGGGAGGTGTGATGTATCAGTGTCAAGTTAGCAAATTCATTCTCTGTAAATATAAAAATCCTTTTATGTAGTCCCTGACTCAGATTTTAATAAAATTTCATATGGAAGAAATGTTTTTAAGGATTTTAATATGGTACAATTATTGAAATAAAAACAAAATCAATTACCTTGGGGCCTAGCAAGCCAGGCTGATCAGAGAGAACAGTAGCCAATTCTTTCAGTGCAGACCTTAAAAACTTACGTCTTTCTCTGTGCATTGAACCACTATAAGGAAAGACACCATTATGGTTTATCTGCTTCTACTAAAATCATGATTAGCAATTAAAGTAACTAGCATTTCAGGTTCAACTTCCGAAGTTTTTTTTTTTTAGGAAACAGAATCCCCTACAAAAATCATCTTCTATGTGTTTGTCATTAAGTGAGTTTCTAATCTTATGTTTATCCTTGCCTTTCTTGTGTTGCTTTTGTAACCAAGACTCTCCTCCTTTGAAAATCTTACCCAACCTTCAAGACCTATCCTTCAAGAAGCATCTTCCAAATATCTTGCTGTTTATTTCTGAATAATCTCTGCAATTTTAGTACTGTACAGCTTAGCACTTTATAAACTGGACTGAAATTCTTGAAGGCAAGAACTGTACTATATTTTTGTTACTTCCACATAGAAATTAATAAATATAACAATAAATATCTGGTCATCTATGTCCTTATTAAGTATATTCCTATCAAATATATATTATAAAACTGACTAAACAAGAGTTATATTCAATAAAGATAACGAGATAAGATCTGTTTGGTGCTCTTGTTCAAAAATAGAAAGATAGGGAAAGAAAGGGATAATCATAAATATTCACATACTAGGGATTTTAAAATTCAAATTAGAAAGATCTTACGCTCACACATTAACACTAGGATGAAAATAAAATGTTCTAAGTATTCCATCTCCTCATACTATGCAAAATACATACTGCTCCAAGAAAGTTTTAAAATTTAGATAGGTGTATAAAATTCATGCATATATATATATATAGATATGAATGATACATATGCCAAACACCCAAGTATAAAGAACACACAACACCAGTAATTTTGCTGTGACACAGATTAGTTTTAGAAGACTCAAATTAAAATCCATCGTCTGCCTGTATGACTTTAGGCTCAAACTCTACTTTAGCTTCTCATCTATAAAATAAGCATGATGATACCTGCTTCCAAAGACATACAAATCTTTCATGATGCCTAATATATGGTACTTCTATACTATGCTGCTTTAATTTCAATGACAAGTTCTTTTTACTAACAATAATAAAGTCATCTGGTATCATTTCTAAGAAGGAAATGGGAAAATGTCATTTTGACTAATTTACTTCATAGGGTTGCTGTGAGGAGTCTGTGGTATTTATTGAGAGAAAGTGTCTATAAAGTACTTGGACCTAGCATATGGTAACAAGTTATAGGAATTACTACTGCTTACTATTTATAATTATTGTACGTAATATATAGAAGAAAGGAATACAAATATCTTTCTTACAAAAGATCTTTATAGAAGACAGCTATGATGCTATATAGCTGCCTATAACAGGGTCTATCCTATGAAGAAATGATTATCCTAAGTATTTCTACAGGTTTAGAAGGGAATTCTAACAAACCCCAAAGTATGTTATTTGCACTAAAGAATAATTTTTGAATAATGTAAGCACATGTACTTCATTCAAGTAAAAAAAAAAAACTATACGTGAGGAATGATCTAGCAGAGATACAATGGTTTGAATTCCTGATATCTATCCCATAGCCTAAACTTAATTTTAAAACTTGTAGTTTTATAGTTTCATCTATGGAATGGTGCTTATCTTTCCTCTGCCTTATCTAGAAATACTGAAGGATCAGATAATATTATCGATACATTTATTGCCTAAGCTCATTGGTGAAAATATTCTACGTAAGTATTAATATATCACATACGTAACAATTAAAATGCAATATCAAATTATTTAGAATTATTTCATGAGAAAACTGGAAAAGTTCAAAGGACTTTAAATACACTAATTTCTAATTTAGGGTATCTATATATTTACTAACATAAATAACTAAATTTGGGGTCAAGTGTGAGGTTAACATACTTTGAAAAGTAAACACTTTTTGAGAGTTTGAGAATACATCAAGTTTCATGACGTAGTAAAAATATCAGCACAACTTACAAAATCAGCACAACTTATTGGTATGAAGAGCATAGTGGCAGTAAGAGATGATACCTAAAAATTCCTCGTATGATACTTCCTTATAGCATTTTATCAATACTCCAAAATTACTTAAAAACTGTCTTCACTAACTCCAAGGTTACTATGTATTTAGGTTATATACTTAATATTTCTCATTGATTGAAAGTCTCTGTTCTCTACTACCACATCTTGCACACTACTAATCTGTACCTACTTCAACAAAATAATGCTTTATTTTGTTGAATCAAGAAAGGAATTCTTGATTAAAAGTACCACAGATAAAACAGAACTACTTACGCATGCGACACAGCTGCCTCCTTGCATTCTCTTATGTCATTAATACGTTTATTATAGCTATGTACAAAAAAATAAATTAGAACCATGTTAATCTTAATTTGATAAACAGTCTAAATGAGTAAGTCAAATACTAAAAGTCAATTAAAAATTGCTTATTATCAATAAAAAAACTGGCTCTCAAACTGGAAATGCATGGAAGTTGTTTAACTACATCCTTGCCTAGCACTTTAGGTCTCTAGTCAAGCCTTCCTAAAAAAATAAATCTGACATTACAACAAGTCCAACAATAAAAAGAAGGTTCATAATGCAGATTTTTATTTTACTAAATCTTACTACTTCCTTCAGTTTCAATGGAGACATTAAAATTATACTTCTGATGTAATTAACAGTGATTTCCAAAAATCTAAAGTGCAAACAAAGCTATCACTTCTGACGTTTTATCAAGGCTATCTCATAAGCATGGAAAATTCTGAAAGGACACATATTATACTAGTAATCAATAGTGGTGACTGTTTGGGTATAGAGGATTTGTGGTGGAGAAAACTAAGGCAGGAAAACATTTGCCTACTTGAAATAATTCTGAGAGATAGAATTATATATGGGTAATTTTTACCTATCATTTTTCAAAAAAAATACTTATTTTTCATATTAAAAAACATTTAATTAGAAGAAACAGAACATCAACACCAATCAGTCTAAAGGTACCACTGAAAAAACAAATGCTAATAAATAATTTCGTGAGTACTACATACAAAAACTCAAAATCCTGAAAATGTTAAAGAAAAAAATATCTTCCTAACAACGTGGCTAAAACCACTTACACCAAAAGGAACTCAAACTTCTGTATTTAAGTGCTCTAAGATTCATGTGTTCTTTGAGCAAATGTCCAAATATATGAATTCTGTAATCATCAGCCTCTATAATTAATAAGCTTTTTATATTTATGATATGACTGATAATTTGCACTCTAAATTGGATAAACTCATAATTTAATCAAAATTAAAATTTCTCAATTTTAAATACAGAGATTCTTTAACAAATTTATCATTAAAAAAGCATATTGGTTTCATAGTGCTATTAATTTACTTGCGCCATACATAAGTTCACTCGGTATACACACACCACCTGGTTTTAAATGTTTATGTATATCTAAATATGATTCCACAAAGAGGTTGTCAGTATTCTAAGATAATACAATTTTTATGATTTTCAATATGAATGAATTACAATATGACAAAGCCCTTATCACACAGAATATTTCAGGGTTTTCCACTATCTAAAATAAGAGCTGAAAAATACACAGGGCATTGTTCCTCATATTATGACTGATAGATCATGACACAGGGCATTGTTCCTCATATTATGACTGATAGATCATGGGCAGGAGAATATCAGACTCACCTATGTGACAGAAGTCAGAAGAGTGGTCACGTGAAAAAGGAGTGGGGTGGATTAGGGGTGGCAGTATTGACCAGAAAAAGGCATAAGGGAATTTTCCAGGATGATGGAAATGTTATACATCTTGATTTAAGTGGTGGTCACACAGGAGTATTCATATACAAAGTCAATGAGCTATACACTTAAAATTTATGCATTCTTCTGTTTGTAAATTTTATCTCAATAAAGTACTAAGGGAGAAAAGGGCAGATTCCTTTAAACTCTCCAAGATACGGACAACAGAGGATGGGGTGATGCTCAGGAACCTGGATTTTAATTTGCACCCCAGGGTAATTCTTATGCTCACTAAAATTTTAGATATATTGGCTTAAGTTGTTAGTGCCAGACACATCTTTAGTAACCAATAGAAGCTTTATTTTATCTCAGTTTCATGAGGACATTATTGAATTGGATATGAAATAAATGTAAGGAAATTTCATTTTTAGCTGAATCTAGCAAGCCCAACATAATTATTTAACACAAATACAGAGGATCCTAGTATATTTTAGATGCTCCTAACTTTAAAAGATTTTATAATTGTTACTAAGTCTGAGCTCAATGTGGCTTTTATATACTGGCCACAGATTCACAAATGGAGAGAAATGAAGGCACTAAAAATTTCAAAGAAACAAATTTCAGAGAATTATTTGCTTTACATCAAATAATTGAAAATAAATTACTTAAAATACTTTCCATCATAAGGAAACATGACTTCCTATGTGCAGCAGAATGACTTCTGCAATTGTTATAATTAATCTAATGAAGTATTTTTGATTGTTTCACATACTTTTACAAATGTACTCTATTCTAAGATAGCACTTCTAAAAATTTCAAAACTCTAAAATGTATATGGTACTTTCTATCATATTTATGTCTAAAACCGTATGTGGGGATTTACCTTCCTTTTCCTAGAATATAAATTTGAAAAGAACATGAAATATAGATTTTTTTTAATCTGTGAAGTTACCTATAAAAATATGATTCCTATCTATCAGGATGATTGTTAGAAACAACTTGTTTTGATCAGAGTAAGAAGGTAGAGGTTGATCTTTCTGCATGATGTGACTACTTCTCTATCCCCCCAAAGTTCAGTAAAAACAAACCACTCAACACCCTTCTCCAAAAAAGACAAATAAAAATGCCATACCCTCGTATGTTTACAAATAAGTCTTCTGCGGCTTTGTGAATGTGGAAAACTTCATCTCGAAAGAGTGAGAGGCAAGAGCTACTTTGAAGAGCTAGCTTCCAAAGGTTCAGTGCTGTAGCATCAGTATTTAGGATCCCATGGCACAAAATAAAGCCAACTTTAAATAAAAAGAAAAGCAAATACAAATGTAAAAGTATTCCAAAGTTTGGTTACAGTGTAGCTTTTTAAAAATACAGAAGCGTAACCACAATCACTAAATTGGGGCTTTTATACATGTATATACAACATTCTAATTGTATTTTTCTTTTCCATTTTTTTTTCTTTGAGATAGGGTCTCACTCTGTCACATAGGCTCCATGGAGTACAGTGGCAAGATCATAGCTCACTGCAACCACCAACTCACAGACTCCCAAGTAGCTAGGACTACAGGCATGTACCATCATACCCCGCTATTTTTTTTTTTAATTTTTTAATTATTTTTTTTATGTTTTTAGAGACAGGGTCTTACTATGTAGCGCAGGCTGGTCTCAAATCTGTGGCCTCAAGCAACCTCAGAGGAGCGAACCCTGGGGCTACACACTTCCACCACAGACATTGCAACTGGAACTGTGGGTGGGCCCCTCAAGCACAGCAGGTTGCCAGATTAATACAGGGAGCTGACTGGAGATTGTGCAGCAGCACTGCTCCAGAGAGAAGGTACAGTGGGGTCCCACTGGCTTACAAAACCTGGGTGCTGTGGCTAGTGCCATTTTGAGTTCCCAGACCCAGGGCACTACGTCTATCCAGGGGTCAGAGATTCATTGCTGCTGCCTTCCCATCACCCCACCTGGGCTGGGGGAGAGAGTAGGGAGGCCAGGTGCTTTTACACTTCCAATGGGCGTGTGTTGTGAGCCCCCACCACCCCTGGGGGAGCACAGACACCCACAAACTTGGCTCAGGCTGCTGCCACGTAAGCAAGCCCATTCAGCCACAGCTGCTGCAGGAAACAGGAGAGAGTGGCCAGGGCCCTAGGCACCCGCTGCCACTATCTGGGTGGCACAGCTGCCACCAACAGACATGGACAGCCCAAATGCTGCACACCAAGCCCCCCACTGCTGCCATCTGAACTGGGCAGGGCGAAATCTCACACCACCACCCACCAACTGCACCACTACCAATGGGTCTGGGTGATACAAACCCTCACACTGCCTGCACCCATCACCTGCCCCATGCCCCTGAGTGCACTCATCACTCCCCATATACCTGCCATGTGCTGACCGCCCGTGACAACCACAGGGTAATGGGGAGATGTAGGAGAGCAGTGTTAAAGGCTCACGGTGCATCCACCCCGTCCTGCCTGGTCAATCTTCCAGAGTAGGATATAAGCACACCATCCAGAGACCTATCCCTCTCTTACTGAGCAACAGAGTTCCCAGGAGAAGAGAATAGGTTACTGCAAAGCTATCTGTCTTGAGCTGATAGAAGAAGTCTCAGATAAAAAGAAAGTAACATAAGAACTCTGGCAACATGAAAAACAGGCTCCCCCAGAGGATCACAACTTGTCCAGCAATGGACTCCAACCAAAGGCAAACTGTTGGAATGTCAGATATGGAATTCAGAATACAGATGGAGAGTAAGATCAGTGAGATTGATGAGAAAATTGAAAATAAACACAAAGAAACCAAATTCAGGACGTGAATGAAAAATTCCCTAAAGAGGTAAGATAACATAAGAAAAGAACTTAAAGAAATGAAAGAATCATTTAGGGAATTTCAAAATACAGCAGAAAATGTCAACAACAGACTAGATCAAGCAGAAGAAAGAATTTCAGAGCTTGAAGACAAGCCTTTTGGTTTTGCTCAGTCAAAAATAAGAAAAAAATTAAAAGAAATGAACAAAATCTCTGAGAAATATGGGACTATGTAAAGTGAACAAATATCAGAATCATATAGGTATCATTCAGGGAGAAGAAGAAAAAACAAAACGCATGAAAACCTATTTGAGGGAATAATTAAGGAAAACTTCCCCGGTATCCCTAAGATTTGGACATCCAGATACAATAAGGTCATTGAACACATGGAAGACTCATGGCAAATAGGACATCATCAAAGCATACAGTCATCAGTCTGGCCAAAGTCAAAGTGAAAGAGAAAATCCTATAAGCTGCAAAACAAAAGCATCAAGTAACTAACAGACTTCTCAACAAAAACCATACAAGCCAGAAGGGATTGAGATCCTATTTTTTAGTCTTCTTAAACAGAGTAATTGCCAGCCAAGAATTCTGTAACCTGAAAAACTAAGTTTCATAAATGAAGAAGAAATAAAGTCTTTCCCGGACAAGCAAACACTAAGGGAATTTGTCACCACTAGACCTGCCCTACAAAACAATGCTTAAAAGCGATCTATACATAGAACAGAACGATCACTACTAATCAATGTAAAAATACCCAAAAGCTGAAAACTCACAGCTCTTTCTTATAAAACAGAAACGCAAGGGAGAAAACAAAGCAACTAGGTAACAATCAACATGATGAACAGAATAGTATTTCAGATATCAATACTAACATTGAATATAAATTGTCTTAATGTTCCATTTAAAAGATATAAACAGCCTGAATGGATTTAAAAAACACAAACCAAATATATGGTATCTGCAAGAAACCAATTTAACTCGCAAAGATTCTCACAGAAACTCAAGGTAAAGGGATGGAAAAAAAATATTCCATGGAACTAGAAACGAAAAGCAAGCAGGTGTAGTTATTTTCGTATCGGATAAAACAGACTTAAATCGACAATGGCAAAAAAAAAAAAAAAAAAAACAATCACTATATAATGATAAAGGGAGCAATTCAAAAAGAAGGTCTAACAATTGTAAATATATATGCACCTAACAAAGGAGCTCCCAGATTCAGAAAACATATTTTGTAAGATCTAAGCAAAGAGAAACAGCAACATCATAATAGCCAGGGACATCAACATTCTACTGACAGAACTGGACAGATCATCACAGCAGAAAATCAACAAAGAAACATTGGACTTAAAAGGGACTCTAGAATTTACAGAACATTCTATCCAAAAGCTACTGAATATACATTCTTCTCATCAGCACATGTAGCACTTTCCAATATAGATCATATGTTAGGCCACAAAACAAGTATCGGCAAATTCAAAATTATTGAAATCATACCATGTATCTTCTCAGACCACACTGAAATAAAACTAGAAATAAATTCCAAGAGGAACTCTCAAAACAGCACAAATACATGGAAATTAAACAACCTGCTGCTGAATGAGTCTTAGGTCACTGATGAAATCAAGATGGAAATCAAAAGATTTTTCAAACTGAATGACAAAGATGACACAAGCTTCCAAAATCTGAGATACAGCAAAAGCAGTTCCAAGAGGGAAGCTCATAGCCTTAAATGCCTAAGTCAAAAAGAAAGCTCACAAATTAACAACCCAATGTCACACTTCAAGGAACTAAAAAAAGAACAAACCAAACCCAAAGCTATCAGAAGAAAAGAAATAACAAAGACCAGAGCACAACTAAGTAAAACAGAAACTAAAAAACCAAAAAAATCACCAAAAGATCAACCAAACAAAAAGTTGGTTCTTTGAAAAGATAAACAAAATCAATAGACTGCTAGCTAGATTAACCAGAAATAGAAGAGAAAGGATTCTAATAAGCTCAATCAGAAATGAAAAAGGAGACATTACAACTGATACCACAGAAATACAAAATATCATCCTTGACTACTATGAAAGCCTCTACACACACAAACTAGAAAATCTAAAGGAAATGGGTAAGTTTTTGGAAACACACAACCTCTCAAACTTGAATCAGGTAGAAACAGAAATTCTGAACAGACTAATAACAAGTAATGAGACTGAAACCATAATAAAGAAATCTCCCAACAACAAAAAATCCTGGCACCTGGCACCAGATGGATTCGTATCCAAATTCTACCAGACCCACAAAGAAGAACTAGCACTTATGCTACTGAAACTCTTCCATAACATTAAAAAGGAGTGAATCCTCCCTAACTCATTGTATAAAGTCTGTCTCACCTGATAACAAAGCCAGTAAAGGACACAACAAAAAAAAACTACATACCAATATCCCTCACAAAAATAGATGCAAAAATCCTCAACAAAATACTAGCAAACTGAATCCAACACACATCAAAAAGATGATTTACCATGTTCAAGTGGGTTTCAATCCCAGGGATGCAAGGATGGTTCAACAGTTCAACATACGCAAATCAATCAGTGTGATTTACTGCATAAACAGAATTAAAAACAAAAATCATATGATCACCTCAATAGAGGCAAAAAAAGCATGTGATAAAATTTCAGCACCTCTTCATGATAAAAATCCTCAAAAAAGTAGGAATAGAAGGAACATACCTTAAGATAATAAAAGCCATATATGACAAACCCACAGCCAACATCATACTGAATGGGGAACAGTTGAAAGAACTCCCCCTAAGAACTGGAACACTGTCACCACTTCTATTCAGCCCAGTACTGGAAGTCTTAGCCAGCGCAATCAGGCAAGAGAAAGAAACAAAGGACATATAAAACAGGAAAGAGGAAGTAAAACTATTCCTATTTGCTGAGGATATGACTTATATCTAGAAAACCCTAAGATTCCTCCAAAAGGCTACTAGAATTGATTAATAAATTCAGTAAAGTTTCAAAATTAATATATACAAATCAGCAGCATTCTATACATTAATAATAGTCAAGCTGAAAGTTAAATCAAGAACTCAACACCACTTATAATAGCTGCAAAGAAAATAAAATACCTAGGAATATACTTAACAAAGGAGGCAAAAGATCTCTACAAGGAAAACTACAAAATAAATACTGATGAAAGAAGTCACACATGACACAAACAAATGGACAAACTTACATTCATGGACTGAAGAATCAATATTGTTAAAATGCCCATATTGCTCAAAGTGATTTATAGGTTCAATGCAATTCCCATCAAAATACCAATGTCATTTTTCACAGATCTATAAAAAATAGATCCTAAACTCATATGGAACCAAAAAAGCCTGAAAAGCCTAAGTAATCCTAAGCAAAAAGAACAAAAATGGAGGCATCACATTACCTGACTTCAAATTATACTACAAGGGTATAGTAACCAAAACAGCATGGTACTTGTATAAAGGTAGACATAAAGATCCAAGGAACAGAATAGAGAATCCAGAAATAAAGCCATATAGCCACAACCAACTGATTTTTGACAAAGCAGACAACAACATACACCGGGAAAAGAACAACCTTCAATAAATGGTGCTGGTAAAAGTGGATAGCCACATACAGAAGAATAAAATTGGATCCCTATCTCTTACCATATACAAAAATTAACTCAAGGTGGATTAAAGACTTACATTTAAGACCTGAAACCATAAAAATCCTAGAAGAAAATGTAGGAAAACTCTTCCAGACATTGGCCTAGGCACAGAATTTATCACCAAGACCCCAAAACAAATACGCCAACAACAAAAATAAGTACATGGGACTTAATTTAACTAAAAAGTTTCCGCAAAGCAAAGGAAATAATCAATAGAGTAAATAGACAACCTATAGAATGGAAGAAAATACTTGGAAACTATACATCTGACAAAGAGCTCCTTTCCAGAATCTATAAAGAAACAAATCAGCAAGGAAAAAGCAAATAACCCCATCAAGATTTGGGTGAATGACATGAACAGCTTTTTTTCAAAAGAAGATAGACAAATGGCCAACAAACACATGAAAAAATGCTCAACATCACTAATCATCAGGGAAATGAAAATTAAAACCACAATGAGATACCACTTACCCCTGTCAGAATGGCATTAATGAATCCACAAATAACAGATGTTGGCGCAGATGTAGTGAAAAGGACACTCTAATACACTGTTGGTGCAAATGTAAACTAATACAACCTTTATGGAAAACAGTATGGAGATTCCTCAAAGAAGTAAAAGTAGACCCACCATTTAATATAGCACTATCACTACTGGTTATCTACCCAAAGGAAAAGAAGTTATTTTATTAAAAAGACACCTGTACCCAAATGTTTATTGCAGTACAATTCACAATTGCAAAGACGTGGAATCAACCTGGGTGTCCATCAGTGATGAGTGCATAAAGAAAATGTGGGGGGTGTACGTGTGTGTATGTATGTGTATGCACACACACACACACACCATAGAGTATACTCCGCCATAAAAAGGAATTAAATAATGTCTTTTGCAGTAACTTGGATGGAATTGGAGATCATAATCCTAAGAGGTATCTTAAGAATGAAAAAACAAGTAACACCACATGTTCTCACTTATAAGCGGGAGCTAAACATGGGATATATACAGTCATAAAGTGCTGTAATGAACAATGGAAATTTAGAAGGGGAAAGAGTAGGAGGGCATGAGGGATAAAAATCTACCTATTGGGTACAATGTACACTATTCTGGTGACAGGTACACTGAAAGGCCGAACTTCAGCATGAACTTCAGCTAATTCATCCATTAGCAAAAAAACACTTGTATCACAAATTAAAAATAAAAGTCACTCCCGTTTTTAACTCCTGAATATTATAATAGCTGTACTACTATTATGACACTTTAGCACGTACCTTGCCATTTATCTTTTTGTTCTTAGCTCAATCTTCCCTTAAAAGGGCCACTACACAAGCCTGCTAACTCTTTAAGCAGGCATGTATTGTGGAGTCATACATACAGAAGAATATTTAACTTATTTGACTTTCTTTAAATACATAAAATTATTTTCATACAGCAAGACCCCTTAAAGCCAATTATACGATCTGGTACACAATTAAAGAAACAGAATATATGTAATGAAATTTAAAGACCTCACAAAAGAAATTTTGCTTATAAAATATTTTTGCCTTATGTACTGACTTTTTACCCTAATCCTCTGAGTAAAGTGAGATTTCACTTAGTGTCTTATACCTCTTTGTTTACTTTGGTTTATAAAATATTTACTACTAATAATAAAAGGTTTTTTTATCACTTATGTTATAGATTACAGTGTTTATTTGTTTTTAATATGGGTTATATTATGAGTTAAAGTATATTCATTTGTTTATGATAGGACCAAAAAGGGCAAATGAATTTAAAATGGACTGCCAAGATTAGGGAGATGATCTATTAATTAAACCACTAGTTAAGCTCCTTTCCCTACCAAAGTTCCTATGAAAGGACAAAAAAAAAATTATTTTAAAAAGAAGCCATTAAAATGTTGGAGAACAAAATAGAAGACCAAGAATAGACAAAGTTGGAGAAAATCTTTGAAGACAGAAAACAGACAAAACTGAACTATCAATACAAAAAAAAACAAGGCAAAAATGCATAATCCCAAACTCCAGAGATAAAAAGAGATCTTTCTCAAGAAGTTGCCCAAGTCCAACTAATAAAGCAAGAATGGACACTGAAAAGAACATGAGGATGATTAATTTTATAACTGCACTCCAAACAGCTGGGTACTTAAATTCTAGACTCCCCATAACTCTTGGCCTCCAGGTATAATCTGTGGCAGTGATTCCCAAACTTTAGCTTGCATCAGAATCACTGAGACAGTATATTTTATCACAGTTGCTGAGACTCACCCACAGAGTTTCTGATCCATAGGTCTTAGGTGGGGAACAAGATTCTGCATATCTAAGAAGTTCCTAGGTGATGCTGAAGTTGCTGGTCCAGCGATCGCACTTTGAACTAATCTACAATAAAGCTCTAAAGAAAATAGACTATCTTCTGAAGAAAAAACGCTAGCACAGGTATTGGTGTCAAAAAGAGAAATACAGAGTTCCAGGCAACTCCTGACCTCTTCTCAAGGTTCAAATACGTGAAAGCAGCAACACTCTGAGTAAATATTCCTTACTTTGGCCACTGTGGTTATCCCAAATCCGTCTTCTCTGTGCCCACATATCTTTCATTAGGGTAGCCTGCTTCCTGACCCACCTCCCCGGCTTATTACACAAAGCCCTGAAATTAGCATTCCCATTAAAGGTAAAGAGTTGAGGGGAGATAGTCCTATGTAACTCCAGAGGTCACCCATGCCAGCTAACTCTACTAATCAACCGAATTCTTCAGTCACACATCCCTAAATATAAAACAACCAAGAATCACCACACGTTTAAGCAAAATCAATACTGTGAAAGCTGTTTTTAAAAATCAGCTCCAGAAAAAGCATGAAAATGTCAATTATCTTTATAGAAGAAAATATAAATATCATGAACCTGGCACGTAAAAAATACCGTAATTAATAAAAACGGCTAAAGATAAGTAGTGTGCATTAAATTCTTCCTCTTTCATACTGTTTTTAGTGTTATTCAAAGTATCAGCACAGAATGAAACTAAGTATTGAGACTGAGAGTACTTAGAAATTTTCATAAAAATCTGACAGTGATTTCTGAGTAGAAACTAATAATAATCTAACTATTACATTAAATTGAATCTAATAAACAAAAATGTGGGGTTTTATGTCTTTCTTACTTCATTTTTCTGGTCATTGTAGTAATTAATTTCCTTTATTTTATTAAAGGATCAATCCAAAAAGCTTTAAAGAAGGAAAATTGGTCCTTTACCATAGTTTGAGAAATACTGTAATAAAAACTCAACAAATACAGTTGTCTCTCAGTGTCCATACAGAATTTGTTCCAGGAATTCCATGGATACCAAAATCCGTGGATGCTCAAGTCCCTTAAATGGCATAGTATTTTACATATAACCTACACACATCCTGCTGTATACTTTAAATCATCTCTAGATTACTTCTAATACCTAATCCAATGCCTACACATCACATCACTTCATTGACATGGATTCAACATAGTACTCTGCATGTGGTAAATTCAAGTTTTGCCTTTTGGAACTTTGTGGAATTTATTTTTTCCCAAATATTTCTGATCTATGGTTAGCTAAATCCATGGATGCAGAACCTACAGATATGGAGGGCCAACTGTACTATCTAAAGGTTAATAAATAAAAACCAAGAATAATAAGAATTAAAAAGCACAAATTGTTCAAATTATTTCCCTCCAGCAATGAGCCTAGGAGTAGGCAGAAGGAATTTAACTATATTATAGCAATTCCCATTCTGTACTAAACCTGGGTGTCTACTTCCCCCATAGTTTGTGAGCTTCTCAGAAGCAGAAACTAGTAACTTTATCCCCCACGCATCTAACAAACTGCCAAACATATGAGCCATTTATTATAGGAATTGAAGTAAATTATAATAAACCCAAAAACCTTAACTGAATAGATGCAATATTTAAAAAATCATTAAAAATAAAACAAAAATTTAGTTTTGACGGTTATGTTGAAAGGCAATATGATGTAGCCCCTAAGCCTTGGAGTTAGCCTCGGTTCTTTGTCTTTATCATTCACTACCTGTGAGGGCTAAGCTTTAGATTCCTCACCTATAAAACCAACTACTCTGACAGCGTCAATAGGAGGACTGAATGAGATAATGCAAATAGATGGCTTAGCCTGTTAAAAAGAACAGGATTACCTGTTATTTTTCTCTAAAATATAAAACCTGAGGGGTAATCAAAAAACCCATTTTACTTACAGATAATCCATTTTTCCATCGCATCCAAAGAGAGGTATTCACAAGGCATCTTTAAAAAGAAAATATACATTTGTAGTTAAAAGAAATTCTAAAAAAAACCCGCATATTAAATCATTCTCCTCTCTACGTCCTGAGAATTCACTACTCAATTCTTAGCTCAAATCCTATCACAATAAATTTGGAAAGTTGGATAAAGTTTTATAACTTACACTGAAACTTGCAGCAGATGAAGTCGATAATCTTGCAGTGCCCCTTTCACATTTGCATACCCTCAAATCTCTCTAAAAAAAATACTGTTGCTAAATTGCCTTTAATCTGATAAGTGACAACTTCTCAATCTCTCAAGCCCGATTTCAAAGTCTAAAATATTCCAAAGGATAAAATTTTAATCAAAGAGATTTATGTCCCTGGATGCTCACTGTCCTCACTGTCTCACCAAAATCAGTCACTATGTGCGTGTATTATCCATATGAATAACACCTATGTCACATACACATGGAAAAAATTTAAAAGAAATATAATAATTACAATTTCTTTAATTAGTAAGATTGGGGTGATTTTTGGTCTTTTCTCAAATTTTTCTACCATGATAAAACAAAACAAACTTTTAAATTTTAAAGAAAAAAATATTTATACTATTAACTGTACTAATTTAACATCAGTTTTTGTTAAGAATACAGTAACAAAGAACTAAACAGTATGACTTAACGAGCATTTTACAATAAACATCACTGATAAACTAATGCTAATTAGAAAAAACATTACAGCAACATTGCTTAACTGAGATATTTTAAAAATCATTTTATTTTCATTCAAAAGGGAAAAATAGAAGCATACAGTGTCAGACTGTGCAGGATTAAGCATTGTACTAGGTGCACTGATGAGACTCAATAATTGAGCATTTCTCCACTGGTCAGCTGAAAGATTCCTTCGAGGATACACCATCTGAAGAGAAATTAGTGCATCTGAAAGAGACTAATTAAAACAGGAAAAAGAAAGTTAAGGAATAAATTTTTTTTTCCTTTTCCATTTAAATTCCAGCTGCAACTGCTGTGTATTTCTAACTACACGATCATAAAAAAACAGAGCCCAATTACAACCACGCTCCTTTATAATACATGAGTTTGGTTGAGGCTCCCCTCCTCTATAGTAGTTTTGGTAATTTTATAAGAGCTACATAGATTCTGCATTCCTGGGCAAAAGCTTAGCTCAGGAAGTCATATTATTTTCTTAAAAGTTAAAATGTGTGGCAATCTTGGAATCTTTACTTCAAAAGGAATAAGGAGTCTGTTGTTATCCTTTTGTCAATATAAGTTTCTATTTGAGAGTTCTAGCTAAAAGATTTCAGAGTTATATGGCTAAGCGTTAATAGAGCTCAACATGGTTTATGTTTCTCTAAAGAATGCTTTATAATCATCTGTTTCTTGTTTGTTTTCATGTGTCCTTTGCTATTCATCCCTGCTTCCTAAAAATTCTGTATAGAGTGATTCTTTAATTTGGCTGCACATAAATTGCCAGGGTAGTTTGTTCAGAATACAGAACCCAGGGCTCCACCTGAAATTTACTGAACCTGAACCTTTGGGAGAAGAACCCCAGAATGTGCTAATTTTATTAAGCTCCACGAAGTGATTCTGACATAGCCAACTAAGAATGTTTTTAAAATCAAATTATATTAATTTAACTTTTTAAACTCTTGGCAGAGGCATAAGAGCCTTCCTGTCAATATTCTGAGATATCACGGAATATCAGAAAAATCAAGATTAGGAAATAACTCATCTAATTCAAATGAACAATTCTCCTATGTAATTATCAATAATCTACTATCTACTGAACATTGTGCTAACAACTATGCGGAACTTGAAAAGATAGCCAACAACCTTTAAGGAAATTTTCATCACGTAAGTGGAGAAAGAACCAAATCTGAAGTGGCTAAATAAAACAAGACCATATATGATTAGTGAAAAATCAGAAATGGATCCAGAGAGAAAAGAGTAGAAAAGACAGTTCCAGGTGAGGAAAAGCCACCACCCACATCAGACAGATAGGAGATAACCATGATATGCTCTGCATTTGGAGGACTCCTGATACTTCCATCTATTAATATAATGCTGATGTTTTTTACTTCAAAACTGATGTCATCTACTAGCTTCTTGCAAACTGATTCAACTAACTACAAAACATAAAACCTACATAAATTTGTATGCATAACAGCTATCAAAAGAAATTAAACTGGAAAAGTATCTTCAGAATTTTCATCGGAATAAGAAAATTGAAAGAAAATTCTTACTGTTAACTCTATGTCAAGAAAAAGCATAGATTTATACAAAATATTGTATTATTAATACTAAATAATCGAATATCTCTTACCATCCAAAGAGAACAATAGACCAAGATTCTAATATCCAGGGCTTCAGTTCCGATTTTGCCACTATTGCTACCAAATGACTTACCTTGTAATGACACAGCTCCAGCCCTCAATCCTTACTTATAAATAATGATGAGATACCTATATATTTCCTTGAAGGGCTCAGGAACTATAGGTCTGTGAATTAGCCCTACTGCAGAGAAACCATAATGGCAAGACTACTTACAACCAAAATTATTTCACTGAGAACTATTTTTAAATATATATTAAAAGACAGACATTTCAAATTATTCCCATAACTCCTGTCATTTTTTTCTCATTAAGAGACTATAATATAATAAGATAGCTAAAATTTACCAAACACTATGAATCCAAATTTTTTTATGAAGCAATTAATTTAATTCTCGTAACCATATGAGGTAAGTGCCATTATAACTCCATTTTACCGATAAGAAAACTAAGATACAGTGAAGTTGGTTAAGTAACTTGCCCAATATTACAGTTAATTTTGGCAGAGCTGGTATTAGGAATCCAGGTAGACTGGTATGAGAGTAGACATTTTCAAATATTGTATTATGTACTCTATGACTGCCATACACTATATTGAAATTTTAAAATTATAATGAAATCAGGCCGGGCACGGTGGCTCACACCTGTAATCCTAGCACTCTGGGAGGCCGAGGTGGGAGGATCGCTTGAGGTCAGGAGTTCGAGATCAGCCTCAGCAAGAGCTAGACCCCATCTCTACTAAAAATAGAAAGAAATTAGCTGGACAACTAAAAATATACAGAAAAAATTAGCCAGGCATGGTGGTGCATGTCTGTAGT
>NW_012149174.1:9938326-9944172 GCF_000956105.1 Propithecus coquereli
GGGGTCTCGCTCTTGCTCAGGCTGGTCTCGAACTCCTGAGCTCAAATGATCCACCCGCCTCGGCCTCCCAGAGTGCTAGGATTACAGGCGTGAGCCACCGCGCCCGGCCCACAATCTGTCTTTTAACGAGATACCCAGGTGATCGAAATACACATTAAATGTGTGAGAAGCAGTTACCTAGAACATGAGAAAACTAGAAAATATGAGAAAGTGTTTGAAAGTATCAAAACTGTTGCTATCAAAGCCCACACAATTTTGAGGCCCTCATACAGTTTTTATTTATATTACACAGAAGGTTGGCAGAGAGAGATGTCTCCACACATAACCATACTGAACCATTATGATAGGTCAGAAAATTTACAGCAGTGAGCTTAAGCTTAACATCAGGGGAAGATTAAAAAAAAAAAACCTACAAAAAGCCAATTTAAAACAGTAAAGCACAGCAGTCTGGTAGATCCAACTATTCTAGGGTAAACCACTCTAAATACTGTAGTCCCTGAAGACATTTAAGGAAGTAATTATGTCTGGAAAATATTAGTAAATGAAATATCTCATTATTCCCTGTAAATGCCAGAGAAATTAAGGTAGATACATGTAGTTACTATTTTTAGCTTCATCTATGAGAGTAGCTAACTCTATTTTGCACAATATAACTGTTTTAAAACAATTCCATGTTTATGGAATCTCCAAATTTTAATCATTACTACCATAACAACATCAAGGAAATATTTTAAAATGATCCTATTTCCTTACATTACACTATCGTAACCCTGTTCAACAACATTAAATATTTATGATTGATGTGTTAGTCCTTTTCCCTGCTTTACTTTAAATTTGAGTTTCAAAATATAACTGGTGAAAGTACACTCATAATAAGACATGAAGAGTATAATGTGGTTGTTACTGGGTTTAATGAACCCAATTTATTTCAATTGCCATAGGGTAATTATGAATAGTGCCCTTTCAACTTCTGTGTCCTAGTTTGGACAATAAATGACATGGTCACCATCTTGTTATAAGCCTTAATGTTCTTGTATACGAACCCTCAATTTCCATATTAAGAACCTAATACCCACAAAACTTGAAAGAAACTTCTGAAAATTACATAACTACTTAATGACAGGGTCAAGACTAGAAATCTCACCTCCTTACTTCTAAAAAAGTTATTATTTCTACTATTCTATATATTTATTATCTCCATTTTTAATTACAAAATCTCAAAGTCTGAATTTCTTATTCAACTTTATTTCCCCCAAAACCGTGTTTGATTAGACTCTACATAGTCTACAAATATTTATTGGACAACTACTAGATGCCTAAATTCAAAATAATTAGTCAAGCTTTCAAGGCCCTCCACAATCTGGCCCTAACTTACCTTTCCAATCTAAATTTCCCCTCCACTTATTCAGACACTATACAAAGTAGCCAAAACAAACTATCCACTATTTTCTATATACATCTCATGCTGCCTTATTGTTTCCCCTATTGGGATGTTAGATCCCTCCATTTACACATGTCTAAATCCCACTACTTCTAAAGCACTTAGTGTAAATGTTAACCCCACTTTCAAGAAACCCTCCCTGATTGAACCCCTTCCCTGAATACTAACCCCATCTCCCTCCTCTAAATGTGTATAATTTCTAATAACAGCTATCACTTTCTACTTTGTATTATAGCTATCGCCAACATTATAAAACAGTGTACTAGACTTGAGTCTTTAATCTCCCCAGTCCATATCATACAGGTCTGCACATAAAGACGTATCCAATATAAACATCTATCGGGTAAGAATTATAATGACAAATTTAAAAGACCTTTATGTGTTGAACAGATTTGTTACAAAAGATGATAGACAAATGGCCAACAAACAGAAAAAATGCTCAACATCACCAATCAGGGAAATGCAAATTAAAACCACAATGAGATACCACCTCACCCCTGTCAGAATGGACATAATTAATGTCAAAAAAATAATAGATGTTGGTGTGAATGCGGTGAAAAGTAAACACTTATACACTGTTTGTGGTAATGTAAACTAGTACAAATTCTATGGAAAACAGTATGGAGGTTCCTCAAAGAAGTAAAAGTAGATCTACCATTTGATCCAGCAATACCATTACTGAGTATCTACCCAAAGGAAAAGAAGTCATTTTATAAAAAAGACATCTGTGCCCAAATGTTTATTGCAGCACAATTCACTATTGCAAAATTATGGAATCAACCTACATGCCCGTCAACTGATGAGAGGATAAAGAAAATGCATACCCACACACATACCCACACACACCCACACCATGGAGAATGTGCATGTGTGTGTGTGCATACACCCCCATAACACACACACCATGGAGTACAACTCAGCTATAAAAAGGAATTAAATAATGTCTTTTGCAGCAACTTGGATGGAACTGGAGACCATTATCCTAAGTGAAGTATTTCAGGAATGGAGAAACAAATACCACATGTTCTCGCTTACTAAGTGGGAGCTAAATGAAGGGTATATATTGTCATAAAGTGGTGAAATGGATATTGGAAACTTAGAAGGGAGGAGGCTGGAAGGGAGGTGAGGGTTTAAAATAATTACCTACTGGGTACAATGTACACTATTCTGGTGATGGGTACACAGAAAGTCCTGGCTTCAGCATGATATAATTCATCTATGTAAGAAAAAACACTTGTACTCAATAAAAATCTATTGAAATAAAATAAAACAAAGTAAATAGATAAATAATTGACCTTTATATGTTAGTGTCAGATGGTATGTTTTGGTAGGTGATGCTAGAAAGCCTACCTCTTATTGTGCAACCATGGCTAAGTGACTTAGCATCTCAGGGCCTAACACTCTCATCTTCCAAATGGGAGCTGATATGGACAATTAACCAAGACGATGTACATAAGAACATCTAACAGTGCCCATCATCCAGAAGCTGTATGTTAAAAATGTCAAGTGAATAACGAAGGAGGCTCACAGATCAACTTCTTCAAAATAAGCAAAAATAAAACTATTTTAAACAATTCCAATATTACTCATAGTGCTTCTAATAAGAATTGTTATTTGAGTATGCATTATGTGTCAGACATCGTTTCAAACATTTTACAAGTATCTCACACAACCCTCTCAGTATCTCACTGCAGTTATGTTCCCTATTTTAGTGAAAATAAATTCCATGAAGCCCTGCATAACAGAGGTCAACTATAACAAAAAACAAAAGTGTCTACAACTCTCACATATCAACTGGAAAAAATGCTACATTTCAGTTCTTAAAATGGAGAGTAGATGCTACAAAAAAGTATTAACATCCAGAACTAAGTTTTCTCAATTCAACATCTCATTGTTTTATAGTAAACAAAAAGCAGGAAATGGTTTAAGAACATGAGTTAGTAATAAATGGATGTTACACAACAGAACATTAGAAAAGTATTTTGAGAAAAATTGATTCTATTTGCTAATACTTTAAAAGCATATTTAGCAAAATATTTATATAATGATTTCATTAAAATTTCTAGCTACGGATTATTATTCTTAACATATAAGTAAAATGTATAAAAATAAACAGGATAAACATGAGATGTGCAAAATGCAAAGAACATATCTCTACATTGAAAAAACCTTGGTAATGAATCTTTGTTCAAATAAGAAGTATTTTCCACACAAAAATAAGTATCCAAAAAAATTGATAATCCTATGATATACTCATAGTAATAAAACTAGTAAATTTAGTATTTACTTATTTTCATTCTTTCAAAGAAAAAGCACTGGCAAATTACCACAAGGAGCCAACACCTAACAGAGCTAACCCACAGATTTCAATACAAAGGAACATGGCTGTAGGTTTTTTTTATTTACCCATTTCAGTTATTACCTTCATTCACTATTGCAACTGCTTATGCATAACAAATTATTTTTCTTGATTATTTTGCTACTATTTTGTTCCTCTTAAAAAACAAAAAAACAAAACAAAACAAAAAATATACACGTTTGGCTTGAGGGAAAGCTTCATTCAATTTCTTAGTATGATATTCCAAGCCACGGTTTTTTTAAGTAAGAGAGTAATGAAATGTTATTTGGGTAAATCTCTGTCCAAACTGTCCAGCTACCACCACCTAGTCATCAACTCTTATCTGGACTACCAAAGTAGCCTCCTAACAAGTCTCTGTACTTCTGCTCTTGCCTCTTCAGCCTTTTCCACATAGCAGCAGAGTGGGCATTTTAGGGTATCACACTGCCCTCAAAAAAGTGATTCCACTAATGGTTATGTGAGATGTTAACTCTGGGTGAAGAGTATATGAGAACTCTCTGCACTATTTTTGCAAATTTTCTTTAAGTCTAATCATATTTCAAATAGTTTTCTTTTTGTAAATTCCAATGGCTTCTCATCACACTTAAAATGCAAAGTCTTTACCAGTGCCTCAGAATAAAATCTAAATAGGAGTCCCTGCCTATCTCTAAGCCCTCATATCTCCTTTCATGTTCCTCGACTCACTCAATAGTTGTCATACTGGGCTTCCTGCTGTGTTCATCAAATTCACCAAGACTGTTCTCACCGTAGAGCTCTTGCACTTGTTCTTTCTCATGTCTGGGATGCTCTTTGCCACTTCTTAGCATAGCTTACTCTCTCACCTCACTTCTCTTTAGAGGGGCCATTGTTGAAAATCTTTATCTAAAATAATCTCCTCACCCCCATTACTTACTAATTCCTTATCCTGCTTCTTATTTCTTCCTACTACCTATCTACAAATGAAAGTACATATTTATTCACTTTAGTTGTTTGTTGTCTAACAACCCAACTTGAATTTAAATTCCATGAGGGCAAGGAATCTTTATTACTTCCTGCTGTACCACTAGCATCTAGAATACTAGCACACAGTAGTTGCACTATAAACAAGTAACAAATGATTCTCAAGTTTCTTAACATAAAAGTCATGAAAGGAGTCCTTAATTTAAAAATTTTATTGCTGGTTATAAAGAAATTCAATACCAGTTATAAGTTCATGTTTCAAATGAGTTTCTATACCCTAACACATATTGAGTAGTGATTTAATTCCTTGAATAAATTCTCAAAGTTGGGCAAAGTATTTCATTACATCCTTCCAGCGTAAGAAAGCATAAAAGAAATAAGAAGCAACTAAAGAGATTGACATACGTATATTAAATATAAGCAAATCTCTTAAGATTACCTGAAAATCCAAATTAACACGAACATTAGTCATTTTTTAAAAGGATCATAAAATCTTGCTTAAAATCTTTTGTAGGATTTTTATTTTGTCATATACAAAGTGATGCTATTGGAAGCAAACATTTCAGAAATGCACTTTTCTGAGCAAAGCATAGCAAATAAAGTTTAGGGAAAGTTAATCCTAACACTAGCCTAGTAAATAAGCACTACCGAGAGTTTAAAATGTGTTACTAATTTAATCCTCTTAGTTACTTTTTCAAGGTACATTTTTTTATTGTGGTAAAATATACATGACATAAAATTTACCATCTTAACCATTTTCAAGTGTGCAGTTCAGTGGCATTAAGTATATTTGCATTGCTTTGCAACCATCACCACCATCCATCTCCAGAACGATTTTCATCTTCTCAATCAAAGTACATTTTTTTCCTCATTTTTCAGAATATAGCAGTAGACTAGAAAAGGGTAAGATGCCAATCCAGGTCTATCAGATTTCAAAGCTAGAAACAGTTCTTCAATACACTTGAACATTCAGGTTGCCTGCCATATAGTCACACAAAAATAGTGTAGGGACAAGCTAAAGTTCTGTTTTCTTTCCAGAAAATACTTGTATTCAGTTGTATTCTAATCAATCACACATACTGAAACTTCTAAAAAATTCAATTCAAC
>NW_012149174.1:9953897-9954848 GCF_000956105.1 Propithecus coquereli
ATACCATGCTAAAGGTATATTTTTATCAAAAGGTATAAGGCTAAAAGTGGCTAAAGGCCCCGAAGAAATTACCAAAGAAACAAAAGTTAAAGGTCAACAGATGATTAGGCATTGATAATGTCCTCTGCTACTATGAAGGGCATCATAATCACCACTGCAGCCAAAGGGACTAACAACTGTTTGAAAAAAAGCTGAAAAAGTATCGCTACAGGTAAGACACAACTTTAGAAAATTTGCAGAAAAATGACTACAGATGCCGGGAATTCATTTACCTGGAGGCTATGCTATAAACCCCAGAATAATGTCATTGGCAGTCTCATTTCCAGGAAAAGCAGAAAGCATTTTTGAGTGGAAGAGGTTATGAATGTAATTTAGCATGACTAAAATATACAGTGCACAAGATTCGCAAAATGATGTTTTGAAAGCACACGTAGTTATGTGAAGAGAATAGGAAGGAAGGTATTTTAACATAGATTTGTCTGGGGAGCATAAGAACCACCTCTGAGAACATGAAAAAAGCTGAAAATTCATTCATACACAAATTCTATATCCAATTTTAGAGGATTTTCAAACTCATGAAAACTCAGTGTGAAAGCTCAGGTAAAACCATTACACTAAGGACAACAATATGTAAGCTACACGGTAGGCTACAACCATTCAGACTAAAGTTAGAAGACAAAGGGTTAGAGGAGAGTGGGCTCCAGAAAAAAAAAGCTATACAAAGGTGGTATGATTATTAGGCTGGATAAATTTAAGAATACCATAAAGGCACATAACTATAATTTCAGAAAGTCATGGTATAACTATGAAACACATTAAACTATAAAATAATTTTAAGGCACTGACAATTTAGGAAGGGAGAATACATTTCACTTTCATGCTAAATATTTTATCCATCTTAAAATCCAAAGTGTGACAATGAAATGAAGCAAACTGAGTACTCAAGTCTAC
>NW_012149174.1:9966083-9970674 GCF_000956105.1 Propithecus coquereli
ACTGAAAGACAAAGAAAAAAAAATTAAAGGTTGTACCCATGCCTATCTACTGTCTCTCCCATTAAGAGGTGTATTCTATTTTCCCACCCTTTCAATTTCAGCTGGGACAGTGACTTGCTTTTACCAGCAGAAAGCAAAAGATGAGGGCTTACGAGGCTTCACGGCTTCTGATGTTGCTCTTTTGAAACATTGTCCTTAAATGCTGTATGTGAAGAAGTGTGAGATACTTATATTACACACAGAGAGGCTCAGCATCCCTGCTGTCCCAGACCCCATACCCCAGAAGGCACCAACTAAATGCAGCTGTAACCTGAACTGGTGAGACCAGCAGAGGAACTGCCAGGCACCCACAGAATCATAATAACAAGCTGCTGTTGTTTTAAGCCACTAAGTTTTGAAGAGGTCGGTTATGCAGCAAAGGTAACTGAAATGATGATTAATACAAAGCTCAGGAACACAAATTAAAATAATCTCTATTTCACTACTGAGCACATTAATCTGCCTCAGCTAAAAATCTTGGAAATTTAAGATGGTCAAATTAAAGCAAACTGATGAAATTAATTTTATCATCAGTACTAGAAAATTACTAATTATATGCCCTAGTATAGTGGTGTTGGTCAGGGGTAACATTTTTGTATAAAAGGTACATTTTATTAATGATAATACAATTTACCTTATTTAATGGCACCATTTTCCATTACAAATAGAAATATAATAAGCCAGTCCCCTTTACATTCAGTTTTAACAATTTTTAGAAATCTTTCAAACATATGATACCCTGCTCTCAAAACTTGAGTACACCAGATGTAAATCAGACTTTTCTTACTGATTAGATGTCACTATTATAATTGATAATCATATTAAGCTATTTATGTCAAGATGGCTCAGATACTATTGACATGTGCAAGGTAATCTGACAACATTAAATGGCCCTTGCTTGCTGTCCTTTTTAAAGTCTTAAAAGGTTTTATTTCTCTTTCTGTCAATTACCATTTGTTCAGGATGAGAGTATCTTTTATAATGCACAATGTGTTACAATTTTGCCTAACTAACTCAACAAGCTTGGTCATAGGAGAACCAAAAAGCTTTTCTCTGAATAAATTCATTTATTCTACTTTTTTACAGCTTTATTGAGGTACAGTTTACATACCATAAAATTGACCTATCATAAGTGAACAATTCAAACATTTTAGTAAATTTATGGAGTTGTGAAACCACTCACCCTATCCAGCTTTACAACATTTCCATCATTCCAAAAAGTTCCCTTGTGCCCATTTATAGTTAATCCTGCTCTTACCCTCAGCCTTAGGCAACTACTGATCTGCCTTCTGTCTCAGTAAACTTGCCTTTTCTGAATATTTCCTATAAAACAGAATAACACAACATGCAGCTTTTTAATCTGGCTTCTTTCACTTATCATACATGTTGCAGCACCTATCAGTAGCTGGTTCCTTTTAATTGCTGAATAGCTTTCTGTTGAACGTATATACCACATTTTCTAAACTGGTAATTTATTCATTACCAGTTGATAGGTATTTGAATTGCTTCCAATGTGGGACTAATATGAATAATGAATGCTGCTATGAACATGTCTCTGGGTGGATGTGTTTTCATTTCTCTTGGGAAGATTACTAGGAGTGGAATTGATTCCCTCCTAACTCTCAGATATGATTCAGAGAGGCAAGTAACATGAAATGTGACTTCCAGATAAGTGAAGAATTACTGTAATAAGATATTATTCATTTAACAAACACATATCCCAACCTATTATATTGTCAGGCAATGCAGGAAGAGCTGATAAAAATATGAATAAAGCACTGACCGGGCCCTAAATGAGCTTACAGTCTAGCGAGGGATGTGTATAAGTGTATAGGGAATTCTCGCTTAAATTTTTTAAGGTAAATATCCAGTTTTAAAAGCTGATTATACCACAACTTCTAGGCAGAACATTCAAAGATGGTGAAAAACTATTAATACAATGATGAGTTACCACATGCCCTTCAAGACAAAGGCCTTTACCAACTGGTAATAACATGAAAGTGGTAAAAATAAAAATAAAACTTAAACAATAACATGATAAAGACCACAATAAGAAAGGTCAGAGCTTCCAAGAGTGGTGAGAATGGTGAGCAAAACAGGGGAAGTTAAAGGAGAACCTAGAACTAAGAGGGCACCCATGGATTATTTTTGGTACACGAATACATTATTGACACAGTGAATGACAGCTGATGTTAAGTTTCCTCAATCGGCAAGCCCGTAAACAGGAATAAAGTTTACATTTAAACTATCTCAGCTTTTCTCTGGCCTTTTTTGGACATCTGTTGTTCTTGGGAGATTTGGAAACAAAGGAAGGTGGCATTAACGGGAGAATAATTCGCAGTTAAAACCTCTAATACTCTGCTCCACCAATTCCATTCACTCTACTATCTTTTTACTGTCACTCATCCTCTCATGTCCCACTTCCTTTCTCATTCATCTTAATTTTAAATGGCCCATCATTATAATTATCCCTTATCCTTCTCTCCTTCTATCATAATTGCCTAATAAAACCTACAGTAGGAGAAAACATACACCTATGCTGACTTAATCTCAACCTAATTTCATGATCATTAACCAGAATTGAGTAGTAACACTGCTCTATTTTTACTGTCAATTCACTGTCCACTCTCCTTAATGATTATTCTACTTCTTCTCCTCTCTTAAAACCCTCAACAATTTTCTTCAACTTAACTCTCAACCCTAGCCTGAGCTCTGTATTCATATATACAGTTGGCTACTCAACATCTCCACTGGGATTTCTAGTAGGTCTCTCAAACTTAACATGTCTAATATTGAGCTGTTGGGTAATCCCACACTACACTTCGACCTCAAACCTGTTCCTCTTGCTTCCTCATTCCTCACCCCAGTAAAACCTGAGATTTGTTCAAGCCAAAAACCTTGAGGTCTTATTTCTCATCGTTTCATATACCCCACGCTGAATTCATCAAAAAATACTGTAGACTCTGTATTCAAAAATATACTCAGAATCTGAACATTTCTCACCTCAACCACCCTAGCCACCATCAGCTCTCAATCTCAATGACTGCAAATTTCCTAACTAGTCTCCTTTTTACCTTTATTCTCCTGCAGACTATTCTCAACCCAGCAACCATAGTAATGACATTCATATCACTTCATTCCTCTGCTACTCTTCTCCAATGGCATCTCAAATCACATGGGGTAATTACCTAAAGTCCTTACTATGTATGGCCTAGAAAGCCCTATATGATCTTCCTATCCCTTACAACCACTCTGATCTCATGTCCCCCACAGTCATCTATCACACTCCTAATGGCCTCCTCCCTATTACATAAATATGCCAGGCATGCAGCCTTTGGAGCTGCCATTCCTTCAGCACAGAACGCGCCTCCCCTGGCTAAACTCATTCCTTCATATCTTCACATCTCTGTCCTAATGCCTCCTTCTTTGTAAGGTCTTCCCTGGTCATCCTAAGTAAATTGGCATCTCCTAACCATTACACTCTTACTCATTTACCTTGCTTTGTTCTTCCTAGAACTCTTTACCTCGTACTATATTCTTATTCATTATCTCTGTTCAGCAGAACAGAAGCACCACAAGAATAAGACTTCAACTATTTGTTCCCTGCTGGTTTCCTCTCTCCCAGAATAGTACCTGGCTCACAGAAGGCACTCAATAAATGATTTAAATAAATAAATGATCAGTGGAGAGTGCTATGGAAACATATACATGCAGCACTTAATGTAATTTGAAAGGGTCAGGGACAGCATCTCTGAATAGTGACGTCTAAGCACAGACCTAAAAGACAAGTAGAAGTCGGCCTAACGAAAGAATATGAGAGAGATGTTCCAGATAGTAAAAGCAGCATAAACGAAGCCCAGAGTCTAAATAGGGCTATTTTTTCTATGAAAATATACATAAACTCTCAAAAAATAAAACACTCCTTAGCAAAATAAAGCAATTAAATATATGTTCCTCATGTTCTACATTCTATCCCACACCAGATAATGTGAACACAGTATACTATCCTGCATACTCTTGGCCAAAGACTATTGGTGTTCATATTTAAAACACTTAGCCAAGATGAGTACTGGAAAGAAGAACAAAGGAAAATAAGTATTTTGCAACATCTGTTAATTTATTCTATTGTAGCTTCTTCTACTGTCTTTTATTTTGCATATTGGCAAATAACTTTTGATTTGACAAAAGGCAGTACTGGACTTGTCATAAAGAAACAATGATAAGATACCATGGTAGGCCGGGCGCGGTGGCTCGCGCCTGTAATCCTAGCACTCTGGGAGGCTGAGGTGGGAGGATTGCTTAAGGTCAGGAGTTCGAGACTAGCCTGAGCAAGAGCGAGACCCTGTTTCTACTATAAATAGAAAGAAATTAACCAAACAACTAAAAACAGAAAAAATTAGCTGGGCACAGTGGCACGTGCCTGTAGTCCCAGCTACCAGGGAGGCTGAGGCAGGAGGATTGCTTGAGCCTAGGAGTTTGAGGTTGTTGTGAGCTAGGCTGATGCCACAGCACTCTAGCCCGGGCAACAGAGTGAGACTCTGTCTCAAAAAAA
>NW_012149174.1:9971588-9976216 GCF_000956105.1 Propithecus coquereli
CATTTCACTTTCATGCTAAATATTTTATCCATCTTAAAATCCAAAGTGTGACAATGAAATGAAGCAAACTGAGTACTCAAGTCTACTAATTTTTAGAATTAACATGTAATGCAATCCCAGAACACTGTATAATTACAGAACCAAAAGGAAGCATTAACAAATTTGACATCATACAAATAAAAGCACAATAACCAAGGGTGAGGATATAAAAATAGAGAACTGTAAGTATATTATTTATGTAAAGAGGAAGTGACCCATGATACAAAAATATTAACAAAAACTATCAAACACTGGGAAGAGGAGTGAAGGTAAGTAAGGGGCAGGAAATGAGCGACCTAAATCCCCTTTTGTGGCATAGAACAGACATTGTCTAAAGTTGGTAAATGAAGATATAAGGGAATGCGCATATTTGCTATAGTTCTGGCAGTAACCTATAATAGTACTAAAAACAGAAGTTCCTTCTGAGGAATATGACTTGGGTGGAAAGAGTAGACTGGAAGATACTTACTTTTCACCCTAAATTCTTCCAGACTATTTGATTCATTACCATGTACGTATTCATGTTCTTTTGGTAAAAATAAAAATTTAAACCAGTTTAGGTAGGTCATCAGTGCTGACACAACTTCCTGTCGGCATCTGAACTATTTCAATTACTTTCCAAATATATCAAAGCAAGGCTTACTTGTACCTTCTAATAAGGGTTCTTTTATTTTTTCTGTTTATTAAAGACAGAATTAAAGACTTTGACATGTGGAAGAGACACCAAGTGAATATTGATGATACTTTTTGAAAAGAATATTTGACACTTCAGTTAATTCTCATTGTATTAAAATTCTTTAAATTTTGGCAATGTCTAATTGGTCAAGCCAAAAAATTCCTTCAAATTTCCATTAGAATCTATACATAGACAGACATACTCATAATGAAGTATACTGCCACAACTCCCAGTTACAGTATTGTACAGAAACACAATTCCTTTTAAACCAGTCTTACTTGTTGCCCTACTACATCTTAGTCAACAGGGATTTAAAGATGAGTGCATGGTTCAAGAAGACAGAGATATGAGGTATCACAGAGAAGGAGATTGTTTTTTGTTTTGTTCTGCTTCCCTTGGTGGAGGCCATAGTGAGAGAGGAAGGGAGGGTAACAGAAGGCACCACTGGGAGGCATGAAAATCAATGCTTAAATTATCTCAGCATTTGTTCCAGCAGGAGACACAAACCTGAAGGGGATAAAATCAAATGACATTATAGTAGTGAAACTGACAAGCCCTAAATGATCAGCTTGATGTTTCATAAAAGTCAAAGAGGGACTGGACAGTGGCTCATGCCTGTAATCACAGCACTTTGGGAGGCCAGGTGAGAGGATAGCTTGAAGCCAGGAATTCAACCAGCCTGGGCAAAATAGCAAGATCCTGTCTCTACAAACAACAAAAATTAGCTGGGCATGATGCTGCCTGCCTGTAGTCCTAGCTACTCAAGAGGCTGAGGCAGGAGGATTGCCAGAGCCTAAGAGTTTGAGGCTTCAGTGAGCTATGATAGCACCACTGCACTCCAGCCTGGGTTACAAAACAAGATCCTGTCTCAAAAAAAAAAAAAAAAAAAGAGTTGAACACAAAAGGGAAACAAAATGGGGGATAATCACATGTTCAATATTGGATACAAACTTTTCTGTTTAATTGTAGAGTTGTCCAAACAAAGAGTAGCTAGAATTCAGATCTAGAGCACAGAAGATAACAGATGGTATATTCACTTAGTTGAAGCTATGGAAGTAAATGTCTTCATACAAAATTTACTGCAAGGAGGAAAAATGTCATTTACAAATACCTGCATTTAAAGGGTAGCCAGAAGAAAAACCAGTCAAGTAGACCAAAAAGTCAAAGAGTTAATATAAATAACAGCTTCCAATCTTCAGAAGTAATTTGTCACACACTGTACTAAGTGTTTAGGAGATACTGAACTGCTCCTTGAGACTAGTATTACCATTTTAGAGATAAGAACAATGATGCCTTAAGATGGTAAATGATTTGCCCAAAATCATTCGGCTATTAAGTGGAAAGACCGGGACTCAAATTCTGGTTTATTGACTCCAAAGTCCATCCTCTCAACCAGTATGTTACTATCATAATGGAAGCCATGACAAGACAAGAAATGCTCTCTTGAAAACTGGCTAGAAAGGAATTACGTTTCTTACCATTTCCTTCTAACTCCTTACCAAACCACACTGCATGTATCAAGGGCCTCCCTATATTCATTCCCAATTCTACTACCCCATCCCTAAAACACATTTATGTTTTTAGAGGCTGGGACCCTTGTTTTTTTTCTGGGTTACTTTCAGTAAGATCATAAATGAGATGTATTTGCATAGCTCTACCATGAAGTACAATTTTTTTTTTTTTAGCTAAAATTAACTCAATAACTTTAAAAAAGTATCAGAAAGTTCAAGTCCTGATATAAATCTAGTAAGACAATGTTTGAATACAAGTGAAAGCTGGCTAAGTGTATTAAATAGATTAATTCATTCATTAAACATGTATTTAATATCTCTTATATGCCACGCACTAGAGACAAAATGGTGTTTAAAAACAGACTGTAACGCTATGCCTCTGAACCAACTCTACTGCAGATTATGATTAACTTAGAGTTGCTTTATTTTATCTTTTATCTTTCCTCGAGTGATTTTATGAGCTACTTAAATAAAAAATATAATTTTTTACATAAGATCTTATAATACTGTGTTCCTTGAAAGGAGATAAAATCTACAGCATAAAGTATTTTTCTAACTTGGTTTAAAACCATAATTTTTAAATAATTTTATTTCGACAAAGGCCTGTGTACTAGTCTAAAATCCTTTTATCACTCTTGTGGCACTCTACTCACTAATTAATGTCCTTATTCTTAAGGACTCCAACATCTAATTCAACATGTGTAGGATGGTAATTGATATCATAATCAAAGCTAAAATTTTACACTAAAATGTATAATAAGCAAATTCCATAATAACACTCTGATGCCAAATAACATTTTTACTGTTTCAAAAGAAACACAAACTACCTTTTAGATGTAAATACAACATAGGAAAAAAGAGCAAAAAATTAAGTTTAAAAAATTTTGGAAAAAAAATTAGTAAGAAAAGTTTTAACATACTCCTGAACACTTGTTTTCAGAATTCACTTGACAAAACAATTTTTACCTGTTAATAAAATAAAAAAGGAGCCTCTACTCTTTCCTTCATCCAGTGAAGTAACAGATTCCCCTCTATGTATTTGTAAGAAATCTATGAGAAACAAATTCTGTTTGACGGTTATACTTTCAAAATCGTAAGAAGCTACCATATTATAAATTAATTAGATACTCTCAGGTCAGAAATGCTTTGCTTAATTTAAAATTAAGTGAGGAAATCTGTTAAAACACATAACCTGGCACATATTAGACAATAGGTGTCATTATAAGTATAAAACTGGCATGGCTTTTATTCATTTTGAATTACATTTAATCAGGCTGCTTTGAACCATATGGGCATTTAGTTCAACATTACAACACAGACGGGGGAAAAAAAAAAAAAAAAAAAGAAATCTCATTCTTTGGTCCCAGATTTTCCCTAATCCAAAATTAGGAGTATAAAAGTTTATAACTAGTCACCAGGGAGCCCAAACAAGGCAGTAAAAATGACTCAACAGAGTCCAACATCATCACTGTTGAAGCCATGTTATTTACCAATCTTGCTCTCTTGTCAGCAGTACCCTCCACTGTTGTATACCAGATAGCTATGTGCTCAAGGCTTCTAATGAGATTAAAAAGTATGGGGGTAAGGACAGTTACCGAAGAAACAAAAAAACAACAATTTTTTGGTTGCAAAATAACATTAGTCTTTTTGTAAGAATCTATTTTAGAAACTTCCAAAAAAATATTTTGCTGAATTTTCACCAGAAATGATCTCTCATTTTATAAGTGCCTTTTCTGAAATTGGGGACAAGTAGTACTTGTGGGACAAGAATCAAAGTAGAAATACTATTAACCTTGATTCCTGAAATAAAGTAAGCATGCTCTGTGTCACATATTTATATAATGACCGAAAGAACAAGAAGGAAAAGAAGAAAAAAGACCATGATATCAATACCATTTCTACAGTAACACTTAATAGACAGAAATTTGCAACTTCTCCTGTCAACTCCCAATGTTACTATCTTTTCCAGTCTTTAAATCTCTATTAACTAATTCTATAGAGTTAAAAAAATAATAATAAAACAGAACTCCTCACTTCTCATTTCCTAACCCAAGATGGCCAGGAACCTCTCGCCAAAATTTTAGCAGGCCCAGATCAAAACTACTATAACAAAACTTCACACATACCCACTACACAGTACTTTGGCAGGTGAAAAACAACAGAAAATCCCCGTTGTTTTTAGATTGCAAGAGGGTTATGATCATAGCTACTACTTCATTGCAACCTTTATTACTGATCACATCAGACATCATGCAAAATACCTGGATGCATGAAAAACTTCAGATAAGAGAATCTCTTCAGTATTACAAAAGATGTAAAAACAGAATTACCAAGCATAACAAGATTTCAAAACATTGGATTTTATAATGCTAAAAGAGCTTCATTCTATGGTTAAATCACCT
>NW_012149174.1:9978076-9979422 GCF_000956105.1 Propithecus coquereli
CAAACAGAAACAGCTACAGAGTAGCACTTCCTTACATCAATGGCATAATGAAAATCAAATTTCATAAACATGCCTGAGGTAGTACAGAATCCTAAAGTGATTCCAAATTATGTTCAGTCTTTTCATGATATGTATTGTTTTTCATATGCTAATTCTTTAAAAATTCTGCCATCCATTCTAACAGTATTAGTGACTATCAACAATAAAAATGACAGACTACCATACCCATTTGCCATGATCACAAATTTTACTATGTAAGAATTTAATCAAGAAATGTGTGTGTGTACACACACACACGAGCAGCTCTTCCTTGTTAAACGGAAAATAAAATTTTCAGTTCAATGGAAAAAAAAGGATTACATAATTTGCTTTCCTTGGAACTGATTTACCTTTCTCCACACTGCTCAGTGAGTCTTACCTAAACAAACTACAATGGAAGGCAGTATGCCATAAAGGTAAAAGACACAGATTCTGAAATAAAACTGGTTGGGTTTCAATCTTACTAGCCATGTGATCTTGAATATAT
This sequence comes from Propithecus coquereli, assembly GCF_000956105.1. NCBI lineage: Eukaryota > Metazoa > Chordata > Mammalia > Primates > Indriidae > Propithecus > Propithecus coquereli. The sequence continues at coordinate 9,978,603 of NW_012149174.1, forward strand.
TACATAACATCTCCCAGTCTAAATTTCTTCATCTATAAAATGGGGAAATTAGTACTTACCTCAGAGGGTCATTATGAGGATTAGGAGATAGATAATTTACATAAAGCACTTAGCAAAATGACAAGCACACAAGTGCTCTAAAAATATTACCTGTTGTTAATAATAGCTATGATAACGATAATAATAATTACCAAGTAAAAGTCTAAGATGAACAGTAATCACAGTAGTAATAGCCTTTATCATAGTATATAGAACCAGCAATTTAGTGTCAACTTCCTTGTATGACAATTCCCTCTCTCAATCATATATTTTCTTTATTCACTCTAAGTCTAAATGTCTTATAATTGTACTTACAGAAATAGTTTAGCCTAATAGTTAAGAATATGAGTTTTAAGACAGGTTCTCCATGTTAAAATCTTGGCTCCGTTACTTAACAGTTGTGTATCCATAAGGAAGAGATTCTACCTCTTTATGCCTCAGTTTCATCTGTTAAACAGGAGTTAATAATTACAAGCTACCCTAAAAAGTGTTTGTGCTCACTACATGAGAGTGTGTGTGTAGAATTTACAAGATTTGGCATACCATAAGCATTCAAAAAATGCCAGTAAAAACTAGAAGATTCATAGATATAGAAATACTGGGCCGTGTTCTATTTTTTTCTGAGATTAACTTACTTGATTTACTTGCTTCTTAATAATAAGAGAGGCGCTTGTACAGGAAATAGGCAAAAAAGAAAAAGTACAAAAACAAAATAAACTATGACATGACTAAAACTTATCAGTCAGGTAAAATACATCCTGGCAAAGAATCATAACTAATA
>NW_012149174.1:9979472-9981295 GCF_000956105.1 Propithecus coquereli
ATAATAATAATAAGTAAGATAATAAGAATATCTTACTTTTATTGCAACTTGAAAGGGAATAAGTATACAAGAAATTAAGATCTTAGGTTTTCTGTAATAAAATGGTTATAAAATGGCAATGTAGCTGAGTTACTTTTTCCTCAGAGAGATAAGAATATTGTCTCTAAAACCCCTAATAAATGCACATAATCTGTATATCAAAATATAAAGAATTAGAGCTAATACAAACACTATGCTGACCATTGCTTTCCCAAAAGATGGCCAAAATCAAGTAATACAAAAATTTAGACGACTTACATTGTTGTTGCGGGTTTCTACAGCAGGGAATTTCCTGACTATGAATTTCACAGCAGATTCCAGGTTTTTGTCAATAAGGTAGGATGGTTTTGCCTTGGGGTCTCCACATGCCTATAAAACAACAGTAATAAAAAAGGTGAAATGCATCCTTCTTCTAAAATCAAGAATAGCAAATCTGCAATTAGAAATTAAAGATATTTATTGTTTGGTGAGCAGGTGATAAAATGAATAGGCAAAGTGCAGGGATTGTCACAGCTGAAATATGCAATGGGAGACAGTACAGAGATGTTCTTCTACTGAAAAAAAATGCATGGAAAGTTTCAAAGCAGTTAGCGCAGAACAGCAGTGAAGGAAAAAGCTCAAACCTAAAAAAAAAAAAAGAAAAAGAAAAAAAAATTCTTGATTTGAGGTAGGATTGTATTCATCTGAAGCTAATAATAATTATTACAAAATTAAAATATTCAGTAGAGTACTAGACTTGTTTCTAAGTGTTATAAAATAAAATCTTATGTTTAAATGTCTTTTCCAAAATGTTTTCCTCATTCATTTTAAACATTGTAATACAAGAGCCCTAGTTCAAAAGAACTGGAAGCTGCTAAAACTGTCTTTATAGTGCTAAAGTGTGCTGCCTGATCCTCTGAATATCTGAGTTACAACACTGTTTTCCATCATACCAGCAGTACTTCAAACAATAAATCTGCATCTATTCTATATCTCATAAGCACAGAACTAATGGAAATGTTTACATTTTGACCACATCAGCAGTACAGCACTCTCTGTAGTAAACTGTAAAGCACTATACAAGTGTAAGATATATCATCAGAAAGAACTTTTTACCTAAACTATTAGCAATACAGAATATAATCTTGAATACTGTTCACTGTTTCATTATGTGACATTTAATTAACTGCTTGCTAGTGAGATGTTATTTCCTAGGGAATTACTAAAATTATAATATTTCTATTTAACTTTTTACTGCATTTTAAAAAGGATGTGTCCTTTGAAACGTTATATCTGTCTGCCATGTGTGAGGAAATACAGTATTGCAATTTAATGTTTTTCCACTGTTTACTATGGCTATGTTGTGGATTGCAGAAAGAGAAGTTATGAAACATGAAACTGATCTGAAAGCGGGCAAGCGGGCAGAGGGAAGGTGAAAAGCTTTGCAAACCTTCCAAACTTGTCCTTGCTGGGGAAGCATTGTAATAAAAAGAGAGAAAATTACGTGTAAACAATGATTGTCAAACTATGACATACGTTTCAGTAGAAAATTTATGCACTGCAGACTATGAATAACAAAACAAGATTAGAACTGTATGGTGCTACAATTTTAAAGGTATTCTAAGTAGCACATTTTAGTATACAGTAGATTTATAGAGTTTATACTATTCATATATATTTAAATACTACTGTGTACCTGTACAACCATGTCAGTTTCCTGGTGCTCTTTCTAAACCAACTTAAAATAACACTAGAAAGAAGGAAAATAAAGACTACATGCAGCTATAAAAACAGGAGCAAAACCA
>NW_012149174.1:9981345-9981872 GCF_000956105.1 Propithecus coquereli
ATGGAATATTATATGTCAGTAAAAAGAAATGTAAGTATTGATACATGCTACAATTTGAATATACCTTGAAAACATTATGCTAAATGACAGAAGCCAGTCACAGAATATTATATGACTCCTTTTACATGAAATCTTCAGAATAGGCATACAGACAGCAAGTAGATTAGTGTTTGCCTAAGTCAGGGGTGTTGGCAGGAAATCAGAAATGACTGCTAATGGGCACAGGATTTCTTTCAGGGGTGATAAAAATGTTCTAAAATCGACTGTGATATTGGATGCACAACTCTGTGAATATACTAAAAATCATTGAATTGTACACTTTAAATGGGTGAATTTTATGGTATGTGAATTATACCTCAAAGCTGTTATTAAAAATATCAATTTTTGTGTTTCAACAGTTGAAAAGGGGAGTAAAACTATTTAAAAACAAAAAACAACAGCATTATCAACAGTTTGCCCAGCACATCAAGAACAGCAAAGATTCTTAATTGGCCCTTTACCAGAAAATTTTACTGCTATGAAACAGT
>NW_012149174.1:9994307-9995818 GCF_000956105.1 Propithecus coquereli
CGGTGATTTTAATCTTGAAAATGAGCCATGTGGCTGACCTGAGCCCAAGGTGGATAATGATCAGCTAAGAGCTGTAGTGGAAGTGAATCCATCCCAACTACATATGAATTAGCAGCAAGGTTTGACATTACTATTCCAACAACATTGGGCCATCTGAAACAAATCGGCCAAGTAAAGAAGCTGGCTAGATGGGTACCACATGCATTACACAAGCATCAGAAGAGAAATCATCTTGAGGCTTGCCTTTCTTTGCTGTAACGCTATAAAGGCGAACCATTTCTACACCGTATTGTTACATGTGATGAAAAATGGATTCTTTTTGACAATTGCAAGCGTTCAGCACAATGGTTGGATAAAGACGAAGTGCTGAAACACAGTCCGAAACCAAATATTCACCAAAAAAAGCTAATGGTGTGTGTTTGGTGGTCCAGCGGTGGTATTATCCACTACAGCTTCATGAAACCTGGTCAGTCAATTACAGCAGATGTCTACTGCAACCAACTGGATGAAATGATGAGGATGCTTGTGATTAAGTGGCAGAGATTGGTCAACAGAGACAGGCCAATCCTCTGGCAAGACAACGTCGACCACATGTTGCACAAACAATGCTGCTCAAACTACAGAGGATGGACTTGGAAACTCTCTTGTCATCCACCATATTCACCAGACCTTGAACCAACTGACTACCACTTCTTCAGGCTTTGAACCACTTCTTGCAAGGAAAAATATTTAATTCTGAATAAGCTGTGGAAAACATCTTTCACGATTTGACTTGCCACTCACTCGCTAGGTGTCTTTGCTGCTGGCATAAACAAGCTACTGTTAAGGTGGAAAAACTATGTCAATAGTTTAGGCACATACTTTGATTAATGGTACTGCTTCTTGTTTGAGATATAATAAACTAAACCTTTGATTCAAAATCGGACATTTCATATTTAAAGACCTAAATATAATGTTATTACCAAACCAACAGTCAACAGAGAAGGAGCTTCAGAGAAATTAAGTGACTTGCTCATGGTTTCACAATTACTAACTGACAGGACACAAATACAAATTCATATCTGATTCCAAAACACTAGAAAAGCTTATCTAAAAATATATACCCTTGACGGGTATGGTGGCACATGCCTGTAATCCCAGCTACTTGGGAGGCTGAGGCAGGAGGATCCACCCTAGACAACACAGTGAGACAGCCCTCTCTAAAAAAATAATATTAATTTTACATATATGCCCCCCAAAAATAATGTACAAAAACATGCTCCACTCTTTCAATATCATAGCTGCTTAAAACTTTAATGGAGTAATTACTATCAAGGGAGAAAGCAGAATCAGTTCAATCACATAAGTACTGCACACTAACCGACTACACCACTGGAGCTCCAAGATCAGTTCAATCAGTTTTATTTTTTCATTTTTTTTGAGATGGGGTCTTGCTACGTTGCCTAGGCTGGATTTGAACTCCTGGGCTCAAGCGATGCTCCTGCCTCAGCCTCCCCAGTAGCTTGGACTAG
>NW_012149174.1:9997223-9999676 GCF_000956105.1 Propithecus coquereli
ATAGAACATAATTCTGAAATATTAGCAGTAAATGGATATCAAACTATAAGGCAGTAAAACAGAATAGTTTCCGAAAGGTGGTCTTAAGCTTGATTTAGTAGAGAAAAAAAAATTTATTAATTGTCCACTATGTTCCAAGCCCCAGAAATAAAACTAAGAACAGCAGCCAACATTCACTTCTTACCCTTGTACCAAGCATTATACTAATACTTCTTATGTATTAACTCACTTAATTCTCTTATTAACCTATGAAGCTAATAAAGAAGTAGTCTACAAATGTGGGAGGACTGCAATATCTATTTAAGTTTTCAAGAGTTGGAATCAACAAGACTAGCATGGCTTAGAAAACCAAAAAATATAGCTTGGAGCGTAACCGAAGCTGAAAGCAAGTAAGTACCATGGAGCTGGTTTTGCTAATAGAGAGGCACAGTGCAGACTTTACCAGAAATTTAGTTATAACCCAGACAACAAAATCAAATCACTACAATGAATAATTATTAGAGAAAGAAATTAGAGGTATTAAGAACTTATATTTTACTTATTTCAGTAGTTCTTAACAACAGAACTACTTAGGGTTTTTCTGATTCAGTAGATTCGGGTATGAAATTTTCATACATTTTCCAGATGTATGAAACTTTTAAAAACCTTTCGCGATGATTCTATTGTGTGTCCCAGGTTAGGAACCACTTATCTCCTCACTTTATTCAAACTAGAGCCCAGAAAGGTTAAATACTAATAACTTGTCCAAAGAGTCAAAAAAAACTAGTATCAGAGCTTTATCCAGGTCTCTCAACTCACAGAATATCCTATAAATATGGAAATAGTTTAGAAAATAAGTATAGAACAGTTTAGAGGTTGTATGCCTACAAGAAGAGCATTACTAGAGTATTTTATACCCTTATATATAGTCATGCATCACTTAACGATGGAGTTCTGAGAAATGTGCCATTAGGTGATTTCATCGTTGTGGGAACATCATATAATGTACTCACACAAACCTAGATGGCATAGTCTACTACACATCTAGCCTGTTGTTTCTAGGCTACAAACCTGTACTGCATGTTACTGTACTGTACTGTACTGCATGTATCCAAATGTATTGAAACAGAAAAAGTATAGTAAAAATATGTATATGAGGTAAGCTGTTTATCAAGTTACGAGATGCATGACTGTATTTTGTATCTTTACACAGATACTCCTGAACTTACAAAGGTTTTACATCCTGATGAACCCATCTTAAGGTGAAAACATCACATGTTAAGATGCATTTAATACACTTAACCTACTGAACATCATAGCTTAGCCTAGCCTACCTTAAAACACCTACATTAGCCTACAGTTGTGCCAAATTACCTGGCAACACAGTACACTACAGAGTATTGGTTATTTAATCCCCAGCATCACAAAAGAGTATCATATTGCTTTCTACCGAATGCAATAGCTTTTGCACCAATATTAAGTTGAAAAATCCTTAAGTTGAACCACTGTAAGTTGAGGACTGTATGTATACTCTACTGAACAAAAGTTCTGGAATCTGAAATAACAACTGGCTAGTCCTTGTTAATGCCTGGCTGAAGCTCCTATTCATACTTCAAAACCAAGCACAGATGTCATTATCTCTCCTTCCCATCTCTCCCAGACTGGAATCTTTTCTTGGCAATGGGCACTTTATCTTAATTTACCTCCATTTCCCCAAGGCCAGGGAAGACACTTAATAAATGAAGAGTAAATGAATAAATGAAAAGAAAAATTAGGTGGGGCACAGTGGCTCACACCTGTAAACCCAGCATTTTGGCAGGCTGAGGCGGGAGGATTGCTCAAGCCTAGGAATCAGAAGTTGCAGTGAGCTATGATCATGCTACTACACTCCAGCCCGGGCGACAGATCAAAACCCTGTCTCTAAAAAAAGAAAAAGAAAAAGAAAAACCTCAATATTAGAGAAAGACTAGCTCATGGCTTATAAAACAGTTTTAAAGATGCAGTTTTATTATTGTCAAGTATTTACAGTAATCAACTATACAATTAGGAAATATTTTCCAGTTCAGGTTTTTCCACTTAAAACAAGAAATTCCTTTGAAATTGGCCCATATACAAACCTAACTACAATCTAACAATCCAACAGGTTATGAAGTTTGTTCACTTATTTAAGCAAAATACTCCAGTACAAAACTATTTGAAGAAATGATTCATTAGGAGATATTCTCATTATCAGATAAACAATTTACCAAAGTTTAACAACTAGTATTGCAAATTCCTAATGGGATCAAAATTAAGAGGATTTTACCACATTTACTAATAAATGTAATATTAAAAATAGTAGACAAAAAAACACATCTTAGGTACAGAATACTAATTTTATAAAGTCTAAGCAGAGAAAGAAACAAACTTACTGGTCATGCTTTCTTAACTGCATTTCTTATCATTCATGTTATATGGTTTTTCAATGTAAAATG
>NW_012149174.1:10001516-10002710 GCF_000956105.1 Propithecus coquereli
AACCTCTCCAAAATTCATTTATCTATAAAATAGGTACCTACATCATAGGTATAAGGATAAATAAAAGAAAAAAATATAAAACACTTAGCATAAAGTCTCAATAAATGACAGCTAGCATTACTGTTATTATGTACTATTATTAGACAATTGGTCCAGAAGGTTTGAAAGAATGAGACTGTTTAGTTTTAGTAACATATAACATGTATATTCACTGCACCTGGACCGAAATTATTGTTGGAATTTTACTTCATGCTAACATTGCTAGCAAATTATCAAAGAAAAATATGAGCTAGATTTTGAAACACACTAACCTAAAAGGATAAGAACTTTCAACATTGACATATTTTTTCATATTGGTCTGCTTGTTTTTAAGATACTGAACATAGCTAGCCAAATATGTCCATTCCTTTAATTTTCTTAAAATGTAAGTATACAAGCAACAGATTGGGGAAAGAAGTGTATTCCTTTAATCAAAAAATTTTTAAAAAGTACAAGTGCATTTAAACCCCCAAAATAACTCCATCGAAAAAAATTTGCAATAGTTGAGTGGGTTTTTACTCCTTTTCTGTCCTTTACAATTGAGGCAATAATTTGACAACAGGGGAAATATGCAAGTATTGGGATCTTTTTAATACGGAGATTAATCTCATGTTGGTAATGGTGTGGAAAAGGAGAAAGAAAAAAAGAGTAAATGGCCCCCCAAAATTTGTTTGACTCAACAAAATGTTTTCTTTGGGATTTGAGAGGTTTGTTAAACAGCAGTAAAATTTCAGAAAAGTAAATGTTGCCCCCCAAAAGTGCTCAGACTCCTAAATAAATACTAGCTTACAGCCATAGAAGTTTTAAACTATTTTCACATATTACCGTCCTTTTATCTTCACCAACAATCTTGTGAAATAGACAGAGCAGGCATTACCCTCCCTATTTTACAGAAAATTAAACTAAACTGAACTCATTTACTGTTTAAAATGGACCATAACTTCTACTCTACCTTCACGACAAACTTAAAATATAATCAGAGCTGGAATAGACTTTAATGCTCCATTTACAGTTATTTTTCCGCATTTTACAGAAGAGGAAAAGTTAAACTCAGGGAAGTCAAATCACCTATGCAATGTTACAGAACTCCCAGTGACAGAATGAAGATTGGAATGCAAGTCATCTTAAATTCTGGGCCAGTGCTCTTATTCCCAT
>NW_012149174.1:10003290-10007242 GCF_000956105.1 Propithecus coquereli
ACTTAGATCATTAAAGTATTTTGCATTGCATCTGCTCACTAAAATATCATTTCTATTGAATACTTCCAATTGAAATAGAGCAATCAGACCTTGTAGACAACCTAATACACACATGCATTAATAAAACGTGATAACTGATTGGCAGAGATATATTATGAGGTGGAAAGTTTTTTTGAGAACTAGAAAAGATTGAGATTGAAAAGATTATGTGGTTTACAATGCCATAAGAATGCAGACAGCATGAACCTTCTAAACACATGGTGAACAGATCTTGATCTTACTCACTTCTTTGGCAAGACATTTCAACAAATGTTTCAATCCCTACCCAGCTGGGAAGATATACCAGTCTTACAGACAATTCTATAGGCTGAAAGATCCAAAATCTATTTGATTCATTTATATGTAAAATTACACACAGGGAGCAAACAGAAAGCTATTATTAAAACCGGAGCAACACAGATACAGATACACACACACACACACACACACACACACACAGAGAAGAAAATTCATTTCAACATGGCCTAACCAAAGGCCTCATGTACCAGGTGAGGCCTAAATACTAGCAGTTGAAAAAATAAATCACGCTGTCCCTGATCTCACAATCAGACAAGGTAGGCAATATATTTCTCAAGAAACTATAAATATATACAAGTCCTGAAATATAACATTTCAATACTCAAAATATTTGACATGGATTATAAAATAATTACATTTTACAATTCATTTTAAATTTCACTAGCTCAATAATACAAGAGCCCGAAGTTTCTCAAAACAGGAAGTGAAAAAATAGTGCTTTTGCGAAAAGGCAATGAACTGGACTTAAAAGAGTTCAAATGTTTAGAATTTCATTTAATCTTATTTATGAAAGTGAACTATTAAAAAGTTTGATTGCACTTATACTATAAAACGTTCAATTGCACTTATACTATAAAATGTTCAATGAATGCTTAAAAAACGGTATTTTGCCCAAATACCCAAATCACTTTTGATGTTACTCTCACTTCCTCTTCTGGAAACCATCATAACCATTTCCTTTAACCACAATACCACAGGTCTAGTAACTTTTTAGTAATGTCTGACTTGCTTGTTCTTTGGACAAAGTTCATACAAGAACCAATTTCCAAGTTTTTTAAGGGGCATAATCTCACCAAAAAGTTCAGGTCAATACAACCTGTAAGTATACCATTTAAAATTAAATTATTCCTTACCTACATAAATTTATAACTAAGGCTCCTCTGGTTGGTTATAAATGCAGAGCGTTTCTTTGTAATGACACTTAGCTCCTGCCACATAAAATGTAACAAACTGAATAGGCATGTTGTTGCACTTACTCTCCCCAATTACAGTGGGTTGAAAGTCAATAAATCCTTGCAATCAGTGCCAAAGGAACATAGCTGTCCTTATCCAAAATTTATCATTATTAAGCCAGGACAGTCATCTTAGAAATACAGTGTCTACGTCAAACTGTAGGAAAAAATCAATTTTACACTTGAACTCTTCGATATGAATTTCAAAAAAATAATCTTTCTTCAGCAGCCCTAACTCACAATACACAATCTAGTGCTCTGATTAAACTAAAATACTAATGATATATTAGAAAGGCAACAAAAAAATTACAAAGATATGACATCAAATCTCATTTGATTAGACAAAAAAAATCTTTTTACTATTCTCATTATCGAATTCTTTAAAACTTGCCAACCTTATCTTAAAACGAAAGGGATTTTATTTTCTCTCAAGATAAATGAATGTAATATTTGTTCTATCTTCTTTACATCAACCTTTCTCAACTTCCAGTGTAGTCTTCCAACTCCTTAATCTGAGGACATGTAAAGCTTTACAATGGGCCTATAAACTATAGCTACTCAAAATATCACACTGTGCTATACATCAGCAGCAACAGCAGCATATTTAGTCTTTATTTTGTACTGACACCGAACTTTAAGAAATGGTGCTTTGGTACTATCACATAGGGTTGGAAAAACAAGAAATGGCGTTTCGATACTATCAGATAGGGTTGGAAAAACTAAGATGAGGAGGAGTAAAGAGAGGAGAGAGAGAAGGTTGTTATTCCTGTTCTAGTGACTCACAGCCTAAAACTATTTCAGAAAATTGGTTCCACCCTCACTTCCCCCTCCTCCCCACCTTCAAAATGAAATAATCCCAAATCGTCAACACGCTCTCAAATGGCTTTCTATTTAGCAATCTAAAGTGGCAAAGTGATTCGGGGTTCATTCGCTTAGCCCTTCCCTTCCCACATTACCACACTTACACACCAAAAAATTGAGATGTGGGGTGTAATCCCTGTTCACTGCTGCCATCTCCGTAACAGCCTTATTCAATCTCAGTTACGGAACACGCAAGTTTTCCTATCCCCCCTACAATTTCGCCCACCCACCCGCCTCCCTCGCCTATGGACCCCCGTCCCGAGGGCAGGGGCGCCGAGGAGTGGGCAGCAGCGGCGGCGGCAGCGGTGCCCCACACCCCGTGCGGGGCCCAGCGCCCGATCCCGCCGCTGCGAGACGGGAAATGGCTTCTCCGTCTTGGGCCGGCCGGCCGGCCAACCACCCGGCGAGGCGTCCGGGACTCCGCATTAGGCCGCGGCGCATCCTAGCGACCCCGGAGCGGGCCTGAAGCGGCGACGCCGAGATTTCTGCCCTCGGCGCCGCCCGCCGCCCCCACCCTCCGGGCCTCCCGTGCCCTCCATCCCTCCTGGGCCCGCCCGCCCCCGCCGCGGCCTCGCCGGCCCGTGCGCACCTTCTTGATGTTGTAGAGGCGGGTGAGCATGCCGACGCCCCGGTCGTTCAGGATGGTGAGCTTCTCCGCCAGCTTCTGCTGACTGGGCTGCAGCACGGAGCGCGACATGGTGGTGGTTGTGGTGGTGCTGCCGCCGCCGCCGGCCACCTCGCACCCAGTCACCGGCCCGCGGCCTCCGTAGCAACCTCTCTCGGGCCTCCTCCCCTCCCGCCCGCGACCTCCGCCTCAGGGGAGCGCGCCCATGGCCCTCGCGCCCCAATCCCGCGCCAGTGACAGAGCGAGCCGCGGCGGACGCGTGGGGGCCCCTTCCCCCGCAGCAGCCCGCGTCCCGGCAGCTTTCTGCCTTCCGCCCGCCGCCCTTCCGCCGCCTCCCCCGGCGCTCTCCACCCCAGCCCCCAGCTAGCCGCCTTCCCCGGCTCGTCCGCTAGGTGTGGCGGCGGCGGCTGCGTCTCCGGCTGCTGAGAACGAGGCCGCTTCCCGCAGCCCCGGACTAGCGCTGGGTCACCTGATCGGCCACGCCGGCGCCCCCGCGAGGCAGGACGGGGAACTGCTGCCTGCGGGCCCTCGCCCGCCCCACCCGGCCTCTGTGCCGCCGCCGCGGCTCCGGACCCGGGCCTGGCCCGGACCGCCCACTGCGCCGGATGGGGATGGGAGTCCTAAGCGAGGACCGAGTGGGGTCGCGTTCTTTGCTGGTACCCGCCTCGCCCCACACCTCTCCCCTTCAAGTTCCCAAAAGTTGCCTTTCCCACCACTCCCCTAAAGAAACCAGCCGAAACACTGGGGGGCGGAGGGGCGGGATGTTTTTCAGGAGAGTTTCGCCTAAGAGTGGGCTGGTGGCTCTGAGCGCTTTCTCCTCCCACTGCTTGACAGACGCTCCCGCAGAACACAGCAGATGTCGTGCTCCGCAAGGCGGGCATCGCTTCTCCCAACCTCCCCATCCCAGCCTCAACTCTCCCCGCCTCAAGCCAGTTTGTGAGAGAGGAGGTCGGAAGTGAGGGCAACTCATGTTCCTGAGATAATCGGAATCTGAAACTTGTCGATCTGGAGCACCCATCCGGAGGAGATCCTAACAGGCCCTGGCATGTGGGAAGCAAAAAATAAATGAACGCTCCCATTTTTTTTCCAGCCTCCACCCTAAATAAATCCCACTCTTTCTTGGAAACATTCTACTTTTCATCTCTCTCTTTTTTTC
>NW_012149174.1:10017507-10018972 GCF_000956105.1 Propithecus coquereli
TGAAGGGACTAAGAGAATCGGACAGTACCTAGAGGGTTAAATGAGGGGCCTTTGTTTTTTCAATGGGAGTTGCCAGATTATTCAGTAGAGAGGCCAAAGTTTATGATTCAGTAGAGAAAGAAGGGATAATCAAAGGAGCAGAGCTCTTGATGAAACAAGAAGGAAAGAGATGGACAAGAAGGAGATGATATATGGCCAGATTGATTTTCGATTGGTGAGGGGGAGGGGAGAAAAACGAGATAATGATATTAGCTAACATTTATTGAGTACTTGCAATGTGTCATGCCTGATTCCAAGTGTCTTACATGTACTAATGTGTTTCATCTTCGTAACGAACTCTTGAAGTAGGTATACTTTATCATTCCTGTAAAACAGATGAGGAAGTTGTGTCTAAGGTCACAACTGATAAGGGGCAGAGCTCACCTCTTAACCACTTGATGTAGGTCAATAGAATTTGTCTGGGAAAGATGAGAAAGTTTTCTCATATCTTCTATTTACTCAACGAAATAGAAATATTTCATCACCTTAAAAGGGAGGTCATGTGTCAGAAAATGTTAAAAGTTCATTTGAGCTTGGTGACATGTACTTACATTGTGAGCAGAAAAAAGCCTAGGATCTGGGATCAGACTGATAGAGTTGAAATCCTGGTTTTGGACCCTTGTACACAGGCATAAAGCTCTCTTATCCTCAGTTTTTCACCGTAAATGCGGATAATTGTACCTACCTCATTAGATTGTTGCAAGGAATGCATGAGATCATTTTTAGCATTGTATCTTGTACAGTTACATGAGCTATAAATGTTGCTTGTTGTTACTAATCTTATGGTTACTGGTATTATTACCACACTTGGCCCAGTTTTGTGATTTTCTATGTTAGTACATGACTTCAAGCACACAAAAGAGAGAAGGTTGTGGATTTTTCTTTTTTTAGGTGAGTGCAGCAGAGAGAGAGAGTGGCAAAGGAGGTGAGAGTAGTGGTGAGAGAATGATAGCCTACTTTAAATAGCTAACTCAGTGTGTTTTAGCATTCAACCAAAAAATTAAAAAGCTACCTAATTGTATTAAATTGCTTTGCTTGACAAACTCCTATTTCAAAGTAATAAATTCCAAAAACGACATTTTCACTATTTCATGTTAGTCACACACTATAATCATTATACTTCTAAGTGTTGATTATGTGCTAATGTTAAGGACATTACATTTTTACAAGAGATGCCAGAAATAGAGCTGATCCAAAAAGTGGAAAAAGAGTACAATGAAAAATTAATTACAGCCTTGATCTTGACCATTCACATCCAATTAGATTCATCTTATAGCCTGCCAGATCTTTGTTAATACAACTCAACACACGTTTATTTACTTCTGCTCCACAAAACTATAGATACATTTAGCTTTCCTTTTATTTATTTTTTATTTTTTTATTTTTGCTCCAGTTTGCAGTCCCATAGCTTTCCTTTTAAAGTCAT
>NW_012149174.1:10020657-10021775 GCF_000956105.1 Propithecus coquereli
ATGTGCATTTATGTGTTGATAATACCAATTTGATGGTGAGTACATGTGGTGCTTGTCTTTCCATTCTTGGGATACCTCACTTAGTAGAATGCGTTCCAGGTCTACCCAGGAGTATACAAGAGCACACCAGCTTTTTTAGTTGGCTTTCTTTTAGCTTTGCTTCCTCCAAAACTAGAATGAGAATTTTTTCTGTAATACTTTTTGCTAATCATGCATGTTTTAGTTTGTTTGTTTTAGATTACTTAGCCGACCCAGCCCACTGTTGCTTCTCTATGTAAGGCAAGAAGGGAGAAAAATTGATAAAGGGCATCTCCACGGGTTCTTAAAATAAAACCCTTTGATTAAAATGTTCCCTGTCAAAGGTAATGTTCCACTTGTTCTTAAAGACAAATGCAACATTTTTTCTCCCATCAGACTTCAAACCAGGTACTACTAGTAGGTATGACTAGAAATGTCTGAACAAATTTCTCTTTTAATAGAGTGGTAGACATATTAATTTTGTCTGTCCTCCATCCCTTCCTTTGAGAAGCTGCTACATTCTGACAAATTTGAATGCAGAGAGAAAAAAAGTGGTTCAAGCTGTGGGATGAGTCAGACATAAGTAAATAACAAATTAAAAAAGCTTTTCAAGGAATTGCCACTTTTTAAAAGTTGCTTTAAAGATTACATATAGCCAGACCATAATGCAAACAGAGTAACCAACTCTGGGTGAAGAACTGTGGAAAAGGACAATAGAAGATTCGACTGTGGTTTAACAGTGGTCATAAAAAGGACAGATTGTAAGTTATATGCTAAATCAATACTTCAAGTTCTGTTCTCTCACATGGCAAAGACGAAAGGTATGACATTTACTCCATCAAAAATGATGAAGGAACGGAATGGAGAAAAGATGGAGTAGCAGTGTCCCAGTATCTGTAGCAAATGAAGTAAGGAGTTAAGACTTAGCCAGAGATTACAATTTGGTATAGCAGAAGAGTAAACCAGACAGACCTAAATGAAACACAAGATGTCTCCAGTAGTCAGTACAAGAGATGCCAGAAATAGAGCTGATCCAAAAAGTGGAAAAAGAGTACAATGAAAAATTAATTACAGCCTTGATCTTGACCATTCACATCCAA
>NW_012149174.1:10031205-10033404 GCF_000956105.1 Propithecus coquereli
GGCCCAATTTTCACACTTTTTTGTTGTTTTTTAGAAACAGGGTCTCACTTCGTTGCCCAGGCTGTATAGTGCAGTGGCTATTCACAAGTGTGATCATAGTGCATTACAGCTTCAAATTCCTAGCCTCAAGTGATCCTCCTGCCTCAGCTTCCCAAATTGCTGGGACTACAGGCCTGCACCATTGCGTCTGTCTATTTTCACATTTCTTAATGGTAATTTTTAGCAACATTTTAAAAAGAGGAGACAGTAGGAATAAAATTCAAAGTGACACTCATGGCAATAGCTAAACTAAGGAACAAAATTTATTAAAACCAATTAGATACATATCTATTAAGCTGAAGCTAAGCTAACAGCATGTGATATCATAATTGTATGAGCAGTGCTTCCTAAATCTTGGTTTCTTCGAGAAGTAAATGAAGAATGCACCTAGTGCTTTCATTGTGCTGAGTCACTGGATTGAAAGAGAAAAAATAAACCACTTACCAAATAATAACATTTTTTTCTTCTAGGTAATTCACTCTTCGTTAAGGACTGGCAGACATGAAACCACCAGGCCTTGTACTACCTGTCCTGTCTACAATAATACTCACCCAGGGATTACAAAGGTACTATTTATAATGACGTAGATTAGACACCATCTAAATTCTCAGAGTAGCGAAGAGTCACATGAGTTATAGTATACGCACACCAAGAAATTTCTAAGGAATTCAATGTCAATAAAAGAAAACATGGATACTCAGGGCTTACTAAAATCTGATGTATATCTGCCTCTTTAAAGAGTTATAGAGGCATAACCAAACATTAAGTAATTCAGACAAATGGGCCTTCTGAGAGGTGTACCTGTATTCAGTAGTCTGACAAGGGGTCAGGATGAGGTAGGCACAGTGATCTCAGGCCCCACTTGGCCTATGGACAATAGCTGATTGGGTTGGACTTCTGAGGTACCAAATCCAGAACGATTTATGGGGACCAAAATGAAGTTCTACACTTGGGGTGTTTTATATCCCCTGTGGCACCTTAATAAAAACCATGGACTGAACCAGCCCTTTCACAGGCATTCTGTGGTGCTGCTCTACTACTCTACCCATTGTTTTTATTTTTTTATTTTTTTGAGATAGAATCTTGCTTTGTTGCCCCGGCTAAAGTGAGTGCCGTGGCATCAGACTAGCTCACAGCAACCTCAAACTCCTGGGCTCAAGCGATCCTCCTGCCTCAGCCTCCCGAGTAGCTGGCACTACAGACGTGAGCCACCATGCTCATGTTTCTATTTTTAGTTGACTGGTTAATTTTTTTTTTTCTATTTTCTTTTTTAGTAGAGACGGGGTCTCGCTCTTGCTCAGGCTGGTCTCGAACTCCTGACCTCAAGCGATCCTCCCGCCTCAGCTTCCCAGAGTGCTAGGATTACAGGAGTGAGCGACCGTGCCTGGCCAGTTTTTGTTTTAGAAAGGTATTGTGTTAAACTTACACATTAGTAGATATGATGGTATACACGTCAGTGAATACAAATACTGTTTGATCTTTTGATCTTTTTAGTTTGATCTTAAAATTTTTTAATAGTAGAATGCTACATGGAAAATTGGCAATACCAAAGGTAAAACAAAACTTGAGTTAGAATACTGGTTAAGCCTATGATGGTACCAGCTTCCAGCTAAACAAAATGATCCATTTACATTTTTACATTTGGTCTACTCCAAAGGTGAATACTCTTTCAAAAATTGGAAAGAATATTGAATATACTGAACTGGACCTCCGAGGAGAGGCCAAGACTTGAAATATAAATTTGGAATCATCAGAATTTGGATGTTATGTGGAGCCATAGGAATAAATGAGATCACTTTTTGCACAGTGTTTTAAAAAAGGAAAATAGGGTTTAGTCCAAAGCCCTGAGGAACTCCAACTCTTAAGGATGAAATAGGGGAAGTGGAGCCAGTAAATGCGACTGAACAGAAATGATCCTTGAGGGTTAAATCATAAGCAAATGGAATCTCAGGAGCCAGGAGAAGAGGGTATTTCTGGAGGATGTGGTCACCAAGTTGACTGCTACTAAGAAATTAAATAAAAGGAAAACTGAACAGAAAAGTACTCACTGAATTTGGCACCCTGAAAGTTTTTGGTATTTTGAGAACAATTTCACCAGAGTGGTGGAGATTAATCGAGGTTGGAATAGGAGGTAAGGATATGAAAATAGCATATATATAT
>NW_012149174.1:10034980-10037154 GCF_000956105.1 Propithecus coquereli
TTACTTAACCAGTGTCATACAAACTAAGCTGCTACTGTCAAATCCTGTTTTTCTGCTTTAAAACTATGAACATATGCTGCCCCGCCTAAATTGTTTGCATATTAAAGTTTTACCATTTCATACATTATTTTTAATTGCTTCAACTCATTACTTGTATTGCAAACCTTTAGAATCAGAATTCATTAACATTTTCCAGAGTTACTTTTTGCATTTCTTCCATTCTCAATGGTCTTCATTTGTGCTATATTTGAAAGGAAAAATGAACAATTTACTTTTAGTTTGTGAAAAGAGCAAAGTCACATTTCCTAACTAGTGTACAATTTATTTAACTATTTCATATAGGTGATTCTGCAGTTAAAATATTAGGAACATATTAAAGTAAGCTTTAGCATATACATATGTGTGTATAAATACCTCTTTGTGTCAGATTTTAATTATAAAATAGTTTGACTTGAGCAATAAATATTTGTAAACCGATTTAAATAAAAATAGCTATATTATCTAATATAGTCACTAAAAATGCTAATAGTTCTGTTATCCACTATATTAGCTAAAAAAATGCAATTGCTAAATTACAAACTATAGAACTTCCACACATCAGGAGATAACTTTGGCAGTGCAATGGATTCTGGAAATAACAAAGTCAGTCTGCTGGCCCTCCTGTTTTAAAAGAGAGTGAGATAGACTTAAAGCCTGTGAATTGAATCAGAAGAAAGGAATGAATAACTCATCTTTACTCATTTTCACCAAGGAATTAAAGCAGAAATAAAAACAAAGCTGCAATCATTTTTTCTTTACATGCTGGTATTCACAGACCACATTAATTCTTGGTTCTAAGTTTCCTAATTAGCTCTGAGTCATACATAGGTTTCTGTATAAATCTACTGAAGCTATGCATCCTATCTGTAAAAATGTACAATTTTTAGTATAATTTTAAAGAATTCATGGTCTCACTAAATCTATATAAAGCTCCAGAGACCCTATGTTTAGAAGCACTCTGCATTGTAATGAGCCTATCAAAAGAGGCATAATAGGAGCAATTGTATATCCCAGTAATCATGTACTAAGCTTCCAGGTTTAACCCTGACATAAATGTTAAAAAGCAAACTTTTTAGAACATCATACAAAGCTGTAAAAATCGACTCTTTCCTGATCACTTCAATGTATTACTCTATGGTAATCCTTCCAGGGCAGTAATAGGGAAGCCTCTGTAATCAAGATTTTATCAGGACTAAATATCCCACTGTAGATCAACTACTCAAGTTCTCTCCTTATTTGCCTCCTTCTGGCTGCCAGTCCTTTGTCACCTTCAACAGAAGGTGGGAAGGAGAACTGAAAACATGAAACTCAAGTTGTTTTGTTTTGCTTCCAATTGAACACCTTGACTGAACAGTTTAATAGAAAGGAAGAAATGGAAACCGCTGTTTAGAAAAATTTCTTTGAATTGTCTGCAAGTTATTTGTCTACATGTCCCTTTCTCTTATTACTATAGGTAATACAGGGGTGGATGCTTCTTTAATGAAATGTATAGTGCTTTAAAGAGATCCTGTGGCTTGGGCACATTACATAAGCCATAGTTAGTCTGCCTCACAATGATTGCAGAGATATTATAAATTTAGTCTCAGAAACTGGCTGCTGAAGTAGACCCAGCCAGCTTTTCAGCTTTCAAAGCTGTGCTGTGTAAAATAGCACATTTGGAAATCTTTTGCTGGCACACCCTATTCATACCATACCCTATTCCTAAGAAATAAAACTTAACACTAGGAAGAAGAAATATAGGATATGAAAAAGGATCACAAAAATGGAAGAAGCAGCAACAGGTCCTAAGAAAATTCAGTACTGTTTAGGTTTTCAAATACCTAGACATTGGTGTGTCTTTGAGTATTGATGATATTCTCTTGTTAGCAAAATAATTCCTCTCTTAACTTCTATGCTAGGTGGCAAACTCCCACTCTACCAATGTACAATTTGCTCTGTGCGTCATACTGCCATTATTTTGTAGGGAAAAAGTAAATATAAAGTAAATATCACCACCACCACCATCATCATTTAACATTAAATAACAGTTTGACACAAGGCAATGGACTTGGCTACAACTATCCAGAGTTAGGTAAGCTGCTTCAAATCCTTTGCGGAATGAGGTCATGTAAAAATATAATAACATACTGTAGTAG
>NW_012149174.1:10039684-10044072 GCF_000956105.1 Propithecus coquereli
CTACTACTCTACCTTTTAAAAGTCCTCAATGTTCTTTACTTTCGCCAAAACTTGTGGTGGCACTGACTGCAAAGGGCTGCTTTTTAAATGTATCTATGTCCAAAAGGTAAGCGCAAGTTCTCCAGTCCCTCCTTTTCCTTTGTTAGCATGGATGACGTCAGTAGGCATCCTCCCCCTTGAGGGGGAAGGCATCTAGGGAGTTAGTATATTTGAGAGTGGGTCTGGGGCTGGGAAAAGAATAACAAGTGATAGCTGTGGTGTGGTCAGAATGTGCTGTAAGGAGTCCCCATGCCCTGATAAGAGAAGGAGGAAGTCCTCCTTCCCTGAAAAGAGCAGAAGGGGATGACTCATCAGCATTCAGGAATGCTGTGAGAGAAGATGAGGCATCCAAGGGCAGGAAATAATTTTAAAGGAATTTACTTAGAGTTGTGCCTTTAATAAGGACTGCTCTCAAAGGAAACATGGTGGTGTCACAATTCTGCCAAAGGCAGCTCTGAATAAAGGTTTACCTTTATATAAATAAAGGACCTATCTCCTCCCTACCCCTCTAAATCTTGGCACATATGAATTTAATGGCACTGGAGGTTGTGGTGTAAGGGGAAGTAGTAGAGCTGCCAAGATCCAAGAAGCCAGCTTTCATTTCCCAGGAGCTGAAAAGAGGTGGGTAGAATTGTCCCTACTTTTCACCATTCTTTTCATTCACATCTATTTTGGCCCTGCCTATTTGAGCTTCACAAAGGCTTTCAAGCTCCCTCGGAGGAGTCTGACATTGAACCTCCAGCAAGCCTGGTTGCAGTGGCTCACACATAGTCCCAGCTACTCTGGAGGCTGAGGCAGGAGGATCCCTTGAGCCCAGGAATTTGAGACCAGCCTGTGCAACATAGCAAGACCCCATCTCTATAAAAAAAAGAAGAAAAGAAACCCCAGCAGAGGCCATATAGAGGGGTACGTGCAGCATGAGCACCTTTAAAACTACAGAAAAGGGTTTTCCCTAGTGTGAGAATCCTTTTCAATCTGTCCTCATTTGGAAAAATTAAGATACTCTAAACTTTAAGAAAAAGTAGCCAACTTTAATAGAAGAAAAAAAGACTAAAGTATTTCGAATTTATAGGAATGCAATCCAGTTGTTATAATAGCTTTAAAACACTTCTTTATTTAGCCTAACAAGGGGCAAAGATTGCCTTACTTAAATTTCACTTGTTTTTATTTCCCCTGCTCTCCTTCTCATAATGATTCAAGCAAGTAGAGAAATCATAAAATCATAAAATTTTAGAGCTGAAGGAGTCCTGGGAGATCATTTCTTCCCCTTCCCCTTCATTTTGTAGATGAGAAATCTCAGAAAGGATAAACGGCTAAATGTAGGAAGCCAAAAAGTTGCAGGAGAAGCAGTAAGTATAGACAATCCATAAAATGAAAATTAGACCCATGAAATCTTGAGTTTATTGTAGAAATTGTCATTACATTTAACCATATTTTCCTCTACAGGTTTAGATATGTGTTTGTTGTCACAATTTTTGTTGGTTAAGGAATGGATCAAGGTTTTCCAAAATTGTTCTTTGCTGCCACAGTGGAAATCTACAAAAATGGGTAATAGACTATTTTGGAACCATTGTTCAGAAGTGCATTTATCTTAGAAATGGTTACCATGGAGATGAGCACATGTTGTGGGACTCTACAGCTTGCAAGTTAGAGTCATCTATGCTACTAAGACATAAATAGCTATATATAACACAGATGCACAATAGCTAATGCACGTATGCACACTAAAGTTATGTTGTTACTCTTTTTGTAAAACAATAATAATAAAATTCCATGCAGTGCTGACCTCTGGTGGTGGAAGGGCCTGCAAACTCCAGACGTTTTAAATGTAATATTGTAAAATGATATAAAAACCACTTTTTAAAAACATTGTAAAGTAGTCTGAATCAAGTTTAAAGACTATTAATATACTTATCATGTAAAATAAATAATGAGAACACACTTCTTAGACGTCACTGTTCTTTAAAGTAGACATATAAAAATAAGAAGATAAAAAACAGACCCAGCACCAGGTGCAGTGGCTCACGTCTGTAATCCTAACACTTTGGGAGGTCAAACCTGGAGGATCACTTGAGGCCAGGAGTTCGAGACCAGCTCTGAGCAACATAGTGAGACCTTGTCTCTACAAAAAATAAAAAATTAGCCAAGCATTGTGATGGGAACCCATAGTTCCAGCTACGTGGGAGGCTGAGGCAGGAGGATCACTTGAGCCCAGGAGTTTGAGGTTGCTGTGAGCTATGATGATGTCACTGCACTCTAGCCTGGGCAACAAAGTGAGACTCTGTCTCAAAAAAGAAATAAAAAAACAAACAAGAATCCAGGATATATTACAAAAAGTTCTTGAGTTATTTTTAAAAGCATTCACTAATTTTGGGCATAGTTATTTACCTAGTCTCTCTCTCTCTCTCTCTCTCTCTCTTCCCTTCTAACTATCTAGGCAACTTCTTTTTTTCTTTTTTGTCTTTTATTTCCTTTTCATGCCTGGCCTTTTCTTTTTCTTCAAGAAATGATTTTTTTCCCTCTGTGTCCCAGAGCAGCTGCATCACCCTTAACAGGTCAATGTGGCCATAGTGCCCTGGAATGTTTCTCTGGCAAACAGAGAAAGCGCCCACCTGGTGCTGAATGACTCTGCAAAGGAAATAAATTCTTTAAGATGCTTATATTTCCAAGAGACTAGCCACTTTCAGGAGATCACAAAGGCATATATTCTGATAAAGTTAATTTGCTTTAATATTTTTACTTTTTATAATGGACGTTTTCAAATTTTCAAACAAATTGAGAGAGGATAATGAAATCAAGCTTCCTCCCATGCATGCATCACCCACCTTCAATACTTAATCAACATATGGCTAATTCTGTTTGATTTTAATTTTTTTTTATACTTTTTTTTTTTGAGACAGAGTCTCACTCTGTTGCCTGGGCTAGAGTGCTGTGGCGTCAGCCTAGCTCACAGCAACCTCTCACTTGTGGGCTCAAGCGATCCTCCTGCCTCAGCCTCCTGAGTAGCTGGGACTACAGGCATGCGCCACCATACCCAGCTAGTTTTTTCTATTTTTAGTTGTTTGACTAATTTCTTTCTATTTATAGTAGAGACGGGGTCTCGCTCTTGCTCAGGCACGTCTCGAACTCCTGAGCTCAAACAATCCGCCTGCCTTGGCCTCCAGAGTGCTAGGATTACAGACACGAGCCACTGCACCTGGCCAAATTATGTTTGATTTATAACCCTCCTTCCCTTTCTTTCTTTCTTTCTTTTTTTTTTTTAAAGAGACAGGGTCTCACTCTGTCACCCAGGCTGGAGTGCAGTTACATGATCATAGCTCACTCACTGTATGTAAACTTGAACTCTTGGGCTCCAGCAATTCTCCTGCCTCAGCCTCCCAACTAGCTAGGACTACAGGCATGCCATTATGCCTGGCTAATTTTTAAATTTTTTGTAGAAAAAGGGTCTTGCCGTGTTGCCCAGGTTGGTCTTGAACTCCTGGCCTCAAGCAATCCTCCCACCTCGGCCTCCCTGTAATTTTAAATCAAATGCAAAACATCATGATAAAGATTCTTTTGAATAATTACACTAGCCAATAAGAAATCTTTATTTCTTCATAATTTGGATTTTCTTTCTACTTTTCTTGGAAACGTTAAAGGTTTCATTGTGTACGAAGTTCAATATGAAGTACTAAATTCAGTAATGCCTAGAATTAGAATAATATAATAATGCTTCCACCAACATGTAAGCAATTTAATACACCAGTGATTTAGCCACATTTAGCTTTGGAACTACATAACATCATTCATCTGTTTCTTTTCTCCTATGTGAAAATAAATCTTTTTCATGTACTAGAGTTATTTTTTTCCTGACTAATTAGTGCATATGTATTTAAAAATATATTTAAAGGAAGCCATGCATTTGACTTATTAATATTCTGTAGAAACATAAGAAATATAAATCAAATATACAAAATAAATGTTTTTGCTTTTTTTCACAAGACAGCTATTTTAACAAATTTGATTAGTAAACAAACACCCTATAATAGCTGAAGAGTACACAAAAAGTACAACTATAAAACAGTACATAATCTTTTCATAAAAAATAGTCATGTAAGATTTCTCAATATTTGCTGTCGTTTTCAAACTTAAGCATCATGTAATTTTAGAGATAGGATAAATTCTTCAATTAAAAATCAATCAAATACAAAGCTTAGGTCAGCAAAAAAGCTGGTAATGTAACCTTTATTCACTTTCATTTCAGTACTCTTATCATACTGCTTTCTAGAATTTCAGTACTGGATGATTTTTGAAATTTGAATTTTTCCCCAAATTTATCCACCTAATATAGTTGACTCTCATGTTAAACA
>NW_012149174.1:10045276-10051838 GCF_000956105.1 Propithecus coquereli
CAATCTAAGACTTTCTAAACATGACCTACATCTGCCTCTACTTCCAATCCATCAAATCTCTTCAAATCCTCTAATGTGACAGCTGTCCTACCATTCTGTAGAAGCTATTTTATTGAAAAATAACCAGTTGAGCTCATTTTATTATATCAATTTAACTTTTCTTGGTTCTCTTTATCCTGGTCTCTCTGTAACTTTTTACACCATTGAACAACTTTTTTGTCTTAATTCTACTTTACCTTTGATTACACTGTTCAGGTTTTCTATTGGTTTCTATAAATTTTCCTCATCTGTTTTTTTTTTTCATGTTTCACTTTCTTTCAAGCCTCCAAATTTTGTACCCCAGGGCATTGTCCTCTCCTGGGCTTTCTCTAAACTGGCTCCTTTGAGAAGTTCATGTCTTCTCATTCAATTATCATCTCTATATAAATGACCTCAACTCAACTCAGATGTTACGGTTTCACTCACTCATTCATCCATCCATGAAATATATATTGAATGCTTACAATGTGGTAGGCACTAAATAAATAAGAGGGCCTCCTCAATACCCTAGAAAAACACAACTAATAACCCTTGTAATACTAGTGTCAAAACACCCTAGCCAGAAACTATTGTTGATGAGCCTCTTGCTTCAATCCCTATATTCATTGTTTCAGTAAGCTTTCATTTATTTTTTTAAAAAATTTCTTTTGAGTCATCAGTTCTTATGGGCTTCAACATATCCAAGTTGCATATCCCTTATACCTGGATTACTAACTTATCTTCCTAATGACTTCCTCTGACTTATTTTCTTCAGGTTGTGTAATAATACTTTTTATCACATCATTCCTAATGTTCATAAACTATAAGCTCCAAAATCTCCACCTGGTTTTTGAAGTTTACATAATCTAGACCCATCATCCTGTGTAAATTTTATTTTCAGCTTGCACCCTGCTTAAAGTTGGGAAGTTTCCCCACAAACATGTTTTGTTGTTTACTTCTATACTTTTGCTAATATTTGTACTATTTTTCTTATTCTGTGACATTTTTTTTTTCTGGGTTCATTTTTTCCCCCTTCTAAATGGAACTATAGCTCTTAGAAATCAAAATCAATTTTTAGTTGTTGAATTTTATCAATTCTAAAATGCACATTTTTTTCATACTATTAACTTCCTGTCTTCTTAAACAGATCATTGTGATTTAATTGGGAGTATTCCCTCTTTCTTGGTGGTACATAAAATAATGGTGTGTCTTATAGTCAGTGGTAACTTAAATTCGATGAAATACCATTTTTTGGTAACTTCACATCCTTTTATGAAGTATTAAGCTCATTGCAGATACTCCAAAAGTGTTCGTTGGTTGATTTATTTCTTGTTTTGAAGCATAAGTGGCTGCAATAAAGGTAACGCACATATCCAGCATGTCAGTAATCTAAAAGCTAAGTTTTAAAATGATTTGTGTTTTGAGGGAAGGTGCAAAAGACAAAAAAGAATTAGACAAGTATATAGAGCCTATTTAAAAAAAAATAAAGTCTGTCACAAAGGTTGGAATGCTAAGTTTCTGAATTATATTCTAAGCTCTATTTCTCTGAACTTTGAAAAGATCTCACTTGTTTGGGCAATGTGAGATTCTTAAATATTACTACCAACATGCAAATAATTAATATTTGGGAGGAAATGTAGGAGGTTTCTACTTCTGTTTGTATTGCTTTTTATATTATCATTATAATATAACTAACTGAAACTATGCATATATAAACAAAATATGCTGTGTAGTCAAAATGCTCCAGTAACAAATTTGTATATAAAGCATTGTATTCATAAAGAAAATTTGCATTCAAATTTTTTATAGTTGAACTAATTTTTTTTTTGAAATTGTCTTTTAAAAAATCATACAGGAAGTAGGTGCCATGATCACAGATGAATTTAGTTTTTCTCTGCATTCATTTCAAGCTGTGTCGGCATGTTCTTAGTGAAGTGTAGAATTGATATCACTAACTCAGGCCAGAAACTGTAATGCAAAAGGGAAGATTTTTGGTTATTTATAAATGATTTTTGCCTATATAAGTCACATCTGAATTAATGAAGGCTACATATTCCCATGGAAGGTTTAATTATATAATATTTCAGAGTTTGTAATAGGATGAAAGTGGGTTTCAGAATCCAATAGACCTGAGATTGAATACAAGATCTGCTGCTTAATAACTCTTTGCAATTTAGTTACTTTATCTAAAAGTGGGATTTTTGTGAGGATTAGAGATAATACTTTGAAAATGCCTAGTATAGATAGCACTTTGCATATACACTGTAAATGTGTTAGGGGAGAAAAGTTATATGGAGGGCACAGGAACATATTCCAGGGTGTATTCACTTCACACATTCTCCTTTTCCCCAGAACCCAGAACTTCTTAGCCTTTGTAAGGATGTGTCCCCTCCTCCAGGATGATCTTTTACCAATCATGTCCCAGCACAGGCAATGCCTCCGCCAGGGGTAGAATGCTGCCCTCTCCCTCTGGCCTGGGTCTCATAACATTTTGCCTCTTTTTTCTCTCCTGCCAGCACCCCAGGTCTGAGAGAATGGTGCTTCTCCTAACACCTCTGCACCAAGGCTAGGTTTGTGAAAAGGAGTTTTGACCTTAAAGAACTTTTTGGAAAGCCATGCAGTGAAGTAAAATAAGCATTATATATCTAGTCAAGGGACCTGGGAATACAACTGATGAGACATTAGGCAAATCAGTTTACTTCTCTGGATGTTGGTTTCTCTTCTACAAAATGTTGAGTTGAGTTGGATAGAATCTAAGAATCAGTATATTAACATCCAGTGTTACTGCAGGCATGTTAGTATGACAATATTATCAGCAGGTACTGCAACTATTAATAGGTAACCAACAATTCTACCCATCCTCTGTAGTACGATGTGGTACAAAGAACATCGGCTCTTGAGTAAGATAGAACGGTGTTCAACCAACCTTGTCAGTAGAACCTAACAAACAAATCTGAATTGTGTGACCAAAGGCTATGTCCTTTAGTTCCAAATTAAATGTCCTTCTCTATAAAAATGGAGTAGATAATATCTACCTCATTAGGTTATCATGAAGATTGAATCAGATAATGTTTGTATATTGCTGGGACATAGATCTGTTCTTAATAAGGAAGCCTTTAAATCCAGTATTAGTACTCAGTCTTCAGCTCACACAACACTAGCAACAGCATATGACACAGCTGATCACACTGTCCATTTTAAAACACTTTCTTGGCTGGGTACAGTGGCTCATGTATGTAATCCTAGCACTTTGGGAAACCAAGGCGGGAGGATCACTTGAAGCCTAGAGTTCAAGACTAGCCTGGGCATCATAGCAAGACCTTGTCTCTACAACACTTCGCCACCCCCCCCCGCCAAAACAAAAAAAAAAATCCACTTTCTTTATTTATATTCTCAGAACTCACTCTCTTTTCTTTGCACCCCCCAACCTCTCCTTCTTAGTCTCCTTGGCACACATGGGGTTTCTCTATTAACTCTCACTACCAGAGCATCTCATTCAGTTCCATGGCTTTAAACAGCATCTTTAAGCTGATTACTCTGAAATTTACATTTCCAGCAGACACCTCTCTAATGAAGTCCAGATTCATATGTGCAGCTGCCGACTGGACATCTCCATTTGGTTGACTAATAGGCATATTAAACTCAACATGTCCCAAATTGCTTTTCATATCTGCATCATTTCTTTTTTGGTAAATTGCAAATCTGATCTTCAGTTGCTTAGGCTAAGAACTTTGGAATTACTCATATCTTCCCTACATCAATCTACTAAGAAATCTTCTTGGCTTTTCTTGGCTTGATTCTTGTACATATCCAGAATCTGACTACTTGTTACCTCCCCCTCTCTGCCATTCTAGCCCAAGCAACTGTCATCTTCCATCTGGACCATTGCATTAGCTTCCTAACAAATCTCCTTGCTTCCATCCTGCCCTCTCTCCTCAAAGCAGCCAGGATCTTTCTACAGCATAAGCAATATGATGTCATTTATCATAGATTAAGTTTCCCTGAAAGCTAACTCAGGTAGAGTTCAGCATGCAACACTTTTTTAAAGGAGTGCTCTTGGGATCAACACTTGTGGAAGGGAAGAAGGAAACAAGATCAGGCAGACAGAAAATTCAAGCAATTATATAGACCCAATGACAGGTTTAGCCAACCACAAGTTAGCCTTTTAGAGCTAGAATGGCCCTTCAGAGTTGTCCCAAGTTGGGCTAAGATGCAGGCCTTTATGACCCCTTATCAATCAATCATGGATGTCGTCTACTCTGTGAGGGGCACAACCTCAGCATGGCAGCCCTCTGCAGCTGAGAAAGTACCTGAAGGGATTGTTACTGGTAAGCCAACAGTACTCCTAACAGTGGAGACAACAGAAATTCACTGAAGGAGGATCTGGGCAGCACAGCATAAGATCCACCATATAACTCCTCTCCCAAGTTCCCTCCAGTGGCCTCCCATCACACTTGGAATACAATTCAAAGTTCTTACCATTTCTCTCTGTCCATATCTCATCGAAATCTTCCCCTAAAGCCATATTAGCCACCCAGATGTTTCTTGAATATGCCCACCTCCTACCTCCCCACCATAGCATGTCTGTCTGAGCATTTAACATAACGCTTAGCATGGGAGATTTAGATACTTGCTGTTAAGCTATTCCCCCATATATCTACAGGGCCGGCTCTTGCACTTTATTCAAGTCTCTGTCCAATTTTCACTTTATCAGAGGGGCTTTCTCTCACTAACCTACAGCAAATGGCACACTGCCCTTTCACTCTGTTCCCTTAGTTCACTTGATTATTTTTTAATGACCCAACATAGTTATCTATCTATCTATTATATATGTTTGTTGTCTGTCCATCTGCTCCCCCCACTTGGATATAAGCACTATGAAAGAAAGGACTTTGTTTTTATTTACTGCTATACCTCCAATGACTGTTATGACAGTGCCTGGCACATAGTTGATGCTTAATAAATGTTTGTTAACTACGATTATTTTGGGGGCAGGGCAGTATTCCATGGTAAGTAAGAGCTAAGGCGCTGGACTGAAACAAACCTCAGTTTTTTTTGTGGTTCTAAACTTATGAGCTGAGAAATGTAGAATATGTGATGTGCTCTCTCTGCATCTGAGCTTCCCCAGTTATAAAAT
The DNA here is from genome assembly GCF_000956105.1 of Propithecus coquereli. Taxonomy (NCBI): domain Eukaryota; kingdom Metazoa; phylum Chordata; class Mammalia; order Primates; family Indriidae; genus Propithecus; species Propithecus coquereli. The sequence continues at coordinate 10,050,432 of NW_012149174.1, forward strand.
GTAGATGAGGCTGGGCGTGGTGGCTCACACTTGTAATCCTAGCACTTTGAGAGGCAGAGGAGGGAGGATGGCTTGAGGCCAGGAGTTCAAGACCAGCCTGAGCAATAAAGCGAGACCCTGTCTCTATAAAAAATCAGAAAAATGAACTAGGCGTCGTGGTGCATGCCTGTAGTTCCAGCTACTGAAGAGGCTGAGGCAGGAGGATCTCTTGAGCCCAGGTGTTTGAGGTTACAGTGAGATATGATGACACCACTGCACTCTAGCCTGGGCAACAAAGCAAGAAACTATCTCAAACAAAAAAAAATTAGGTTATTATAAAGTATGTACATAATAGACTTGTGGTAAGGTCAAAAGGGGTAATGTGTATAAAGCATTGTTAAGCACCTAACTGATAATACTTAGAGTCTAAAACTGTTTGTATGCACAGTGCCTAGGCATGTAGTAAGCCCTCATTAGTAGTCATCTTTTGATCATTATTATGATATGGATTGATTTATGGTCAGAGTTGTGTTGTGATTATATAAATGGTGAAAATAATTTCTTTAATTCTTCATTTTGGAGTAGCTTGGGCTGATATTTCCCTTTTCAAGAGGGAGAGACTGCCATAACAAACCATAAACTGTGTAGCTTGAACAACAGAAATGTGTCACAGTTCTGGAGGCTGAGAAATCCAAGATCAAGGTGCTGGCCTATTCAGTTCCTGGTGAAGGCTCTCTTCTTGGCTTGCAGGCTTCTCCCTATATCCTCACGTGGCCTTTCCCTGTTATGTGTGTGTGGGTGGGAGGAGTGGGGAGATTTCTTCCTGTCCTCATGAAGCCACTGATCACATCATGAGGGCCCTACCCTTATGCTCTAATCTAACTCTAATTACATCCCAAATGTCCCATCTCCAAATACCATCCATCAACTTATGGATTAGAGCTTCAACATACGCATTTTTGGAGGGACACAAACATTTAGTCTGTAATAGTTTATGTCACAAAGTTTCAACAACAAAAATTTTAATATGTGGTGTTGGAGAGTAAGTTTTCATTAAATGTAACTTCTTTATCTTATATTAATGTGTTTATACATTGTGTCAAAGGCCAATTAAAATTGCATTTTACTTGTAACAGGGTTTAGGAGAATTCCTATTGAAAGAAGTCTTGTGGTTTCTTTTGCAAAAAAAATCATCCCTTTGTAATCAGAATCCTATTCTATAATTTATCTGTTTTATAAATTCGGATGTTTGCGCTCTTGATTTTCTCAATTCTCTGCATGGATGGACTTGCTGCAATGCTTATAGAATGTATGTTTACTGCATAAAATGAAAACACAGGCAGAAAGTCAGAAAATACATAAACTTTAAGCTCTTGTCAATCTACACACAGAAACATTAAAAAACTTAAAAAGAGGCCGGGCGCGGTG
>NW_012149174.1:10053711-10074679 GCF_000956105.1 Propithecus coquereli
GTTAATTTGGTAAGAATATGGTATTGTGTTCTTAAAAAAATAGCCAACAATGTTTTCAAGTAGGTCTGAATTATTTTTAATTTATTAATAGAGAAATTAAGACTTGGAAAGACTAAATGACTTGTCGATATTTATGCATCCAAGGATGGCATTCTTGAGTAGAGAGAACACTGAACTGAGAGTCAGAAATAGCCAGGTACTATGTGAAGTACACCCAGCATCTCACTCCTTTGAAGAACCCTGTGAAGTAGGGATCATTGGCTTCATTTTATAAATGGGAACTGGGATTTAAGATTGGTTATGTAATTTGCACAAGGTAACAAACTTAGTAATTAACAGAGCTGGACATCAAGCCCATGTCTGAATCCTGCTCTCCATCATTATGCTAGACTGCTTCATGTAGACCAAATTTTAAACCCTGCTTTGCCTCTAATATACTAGATTAGCTAGTGCAAGTCATTTATCCTCTCTGGTCTTCCAAAAAGCCATTTGTAAAGCTGAAGTAACAGTATCTGCCTATTTCAGGATTGTCCTGAGGTGGTTGTGAAAGGTTTTTGACACAAGTTGATTACGGTATACATATGAGTTATTGTATTATGTATTATAGGAATTATTATATGTGCTATCTTTAAATTCACCAAATAAATATCTCCAAGTAGTAAATGCAGCCCAATGAAAAATTATACCATATTTTGCCAAATTAACAGTGAAAAATTGTGAGTCATTTAGCTAATTCACCCAGGTTTGGCTCACCATATCTAGGAAAGAAAATATGTCCAGGTACATTTTTCAGTTACTTGGCTTCCACTGTGGTAATACTGGTTTCAAATAATTATGGCAGAATTTTCATTAATTACTCACCAATTCAGTGTCTTCATGTTATTTTTTAATGTGGATTTATCCAAAGTGTTCTCAGATTAGGGTTGGAACCCTCCCCAGGATTCTGGGAGAATCCTGGGAGGGATTTCTGAAACTAGTCCTAATAAGGTTCTTCTCCCTGGACCAGGAAATGGGATATTTTCATCAGGCGCAAGCTCCTTTCTTCTGAAAGACGAACCTTTTTCTGCGTGGTTACGAGTGCCTTATTCCTTAGGATCATGAATGCTGACACCTAAAGTTCTTCCACATGAGTGATGAAGGGGTTGTTTCTGACCAGACTGGAGAGATTGGGGTTGTTTGCTGGTTGATTTTAAGAGTTTCCTTCACCTCCTCAAAGCAGCACAGCTTCTCCCAGCATGGGGTGTCAAACTTTTGGGTTTGGTAAAGTAAAAATATAATCTGTCAGGCCGGGTGCGGTGGCTCATGCCTGTAATCCTAGCACTCTGGGAGGCAGAGGCTGGAGGATTGCTTGAACTCAGGAGTTAGAGATCAGCCTGAGCAAGAGCAAGACCCCATCTCAACTAAAAATAGAAAGAAATTGGCCAAACAACTAAAAATAGAAAAAATTAGGTGGGCATGGTGGTGCGTGCCTGTAGTTCCAGCTACTCAGGAGGCTGGGGCAAGAGGATTGCTTGAGCCCAGGAGTTTGAGGTTGCAGTGAGCTATGATGATGCAACTGCACTCTATCCAGGGGCGATAGAGTGAGAATCTGTCTCAAAAACTAAAATGTTTATCATAGACTGCAACATAAATCATCTACTTAAAATTGGAGAAAAGCTGACGTTTAGACTGTAGGCAGAATTAACTTGAACTTAATACTACTAAGTATTAGGTGAAAAACACAAAGCTGATTACCTGAAGTCCATTTGTGCTGACTTAAATTTTAAGGAGAATAAAGCCGAATGTAGGCTCAGTAAGGAGCCTGTCAGCTTGGTATTAACAAGAGGATATTGGCCAAATAGCATATTTGCTGGCCTTTTAGCTACCTAAAATAACATGATAAAAGTTGGCCGATTTCTCAGATAGGAAAGGTAAGAAAAACACCATTTATGAAATGGAACCTAATTCAGGAGAGTAAAATGCTTAAAATCTTTAAATATAAATGCCCTGTTTTTTCAATTTTGAAACTTGCATACTTTACCTAGTTATTCTCCCATATGAACTTGCTTATTAACTAGAGCAGGTTTCCAAGTGTGGGAGATCTGGGAAGCCGACTGCAACAGGAAGGACTGCAGAAGGACACAGCCCTAGTGGTACATGGAGTGTGGGCCGGATTCTACAGACCAACAGCATTTGCTCTAAGCTACTGGGTATTCCCAGATCAGCTAGAACTAAGTCATCTTGTGGTTGTCTGATTTTCATAAAATACCCTTTTTTAAGTTACAAAAGAAAGAGATATTTATTGTAAAAAAAAATCCAAATGAGCATAAAGAAAAATACCACCTGCAACCCCACTGCTAACATTTTGTTCTATATACTTCTTGTCCATTTTTAACTATATGCATATTTTTTGTTTTTATAAAAATGAATGATGGTATTTTATAACTGCTTTTATCACCTAATATATTGAGAACATATTTTCATGCCATAAATATTCTTCCCCACTTCTTATTTCTAATGGTGCTGATGGTTATATATATTTCACTCTACAATGTACCATCTTTTATTTAACCCAACCCCTATTATTGGGCTTTAGTTGTTTTTTTGTTTGTTTTGGCTTTGTTTTTTTTTATTACAAACAATAGCATGATAAAAATCCTTATAGCAAATCTTTGCAACATCTATAACTGTTAGGACAAATTCTTAGAAGCACAATTTCAGAGTTCAAGAGCAAGCATAAGATGAATATTTTTTGAGGAATTTTACCAAATTACCCTTCAGAAAGTTGGACTGAGGTCCTCCTACATTTTTGGGTTTTTAAAAAACTAAACGAATAACTCAGAATTGTTGCACAAATTTATATAAAAAGTCAGGATGATTATGTTCAAGGTGATATGATTTATTTCTTATAGGGTCACAAGATGCTGCTCATGATCTGGATACACTGAAAAAGCACAAGGTAAAAAAAAATGCTTTAAGTCTGACACCATGTATAGGAAGCATTTTATCACATTTATTTAGGAAAAAACTGTATTGGTCCCTCTTTGGTATGCTTTAGAGTTTAATTGGTAACATTTTGGCTATCATATTAATAAAGTTGCAAAAATAATTGCACCTAATTCAAATATGTGGATCTATAATCCATCTTTCCAATTTTATTTTCTTCTCGATCTCCTTCATATACCCTCATGAACCTGACCTTGGAGGCACATCTTTCTTGTCTCTGTTTATATAATTCCTCTGTGTGTGACAGATTTTCCCTCATTTCTGCTTGTCAAAGACCTACCCATATCTTAAGTCCCAACTCACATACCACCTCTTCTCTAATGCCATTTCTTCCCACCCTCCTCCACACAACTGATGTGGTTTGTTATTTCGATATTTACTCAAAAGAATTTTTAGCCATCTATCATTTTATCAAGCATTGTTTCAGGTCATGGAATTGCTATAGTTGGAGGGGTACAAGAGATTCTTGTTCACATAAAGCTTATGATCTAAGGGGCAGAGAGTGGAGAGAAAAAAAGCAGCTATAGTACACTGTATTGTGTGCTTTGATGAGGAAGTGTAGGGTGTTATAGGAGTGCACAGGAGATGATACCCTTACTCCAAGTTTGTTTTGCTTTGTTTCATTTGGAGATTGGAGGGTCAGGAAGGGCTTCTTGGAGGGAGTGATATTGAAGTTTTACTCTGAAGGAGGTGGGAAGGGAGCAGACAGAAAAGTGCTCAGATTTTTTTTAAAAATGTTATGTGTGAATGCCCAGAAGCAAGAGAAAGGCTGTTGTTTTCAGGGACAGAGAAGAAGTTCAGTAACCCTGGAATAGAGAGCATGAGAAAGAAGGGTACCAAGAGAAAGGCCAGAGAGGTAAGTATAAGCCAGATCACAAAAGGCCACGTAAGCCAAAGTAAGTTTTTTGGACTTGATGAAAAGACAATGAAAAGGCCTTGAGAGGTTTTACCTAGGGAAATAACAGGATTAAATTTGCATTTTATTATAGGAAGATTCTCTTTAGAAGCAGTGTAGGAAATAGCTTGGAGGGTTGCTCAAGTTAGAGATGGAGAGACCAGTTATGAAGCTATTGCAGTAATCTTAAAAAAGGATGATGGTGGCTTAGATTGGGATGCAGCGGGGAGACAGAGAAGTGGATGGATTTGAGGAATTTTTTTAGAGGGTAGAATTCTCACAATTTAGTGACTGCTTACTTATGGGGCAGGAAGGAATGAGGCTGAGGGAGAAGGAGGAGTCAAGGCTGATATCTAGTTTTCTTTGGTAACCAAGTAGGGTTGGTGTCATGACATGAGATAGGGAATGGGATAGAAGGAACAGGTTTTAGAGGAAAAGTGACGAGCTCAGTTTTGAACATTTTTAATTTCCGGTGCTGTGGATCATTTAGGCAAAGTTGTTCAGTAGGAAGTGTGGATATATGGGGTCTGAAGTTCAGGAAAGAGGTAAAAATATGGATTTAAGAGTCTTCAGCTTGTAAGTAGTGATTGAAATCACTGGAGTAGATGAAATCACCTGGGGAAAGGTATAAGGTAAGCAGGGAAGAGGGCCTATGACAGAACCCTATACCAACCTATAAGGAATGATCAAAGGAAGAAGAATGCAGTGGGAGAGGAGGAGCTAAGAGAGTCATAAGAAGGTTAAAAAATGTGATGTCATGGAAGCCAAAGGAAGAGTGTTTTAAGGAGGAAAGAGTCAGCAGTATTAGATGCTGTGAAAGTTTATGTACAATTAGGACTGAATTATGCCCATTGGACTTTGTGACAAAGAGGTTGTTAGTGCTTTTGGTGGGGACAGTTTCATTTGAACTGGAGGCCAAAGCCATATTTCAGAAGATTGAGAATGGTGGGGCAGTGGGGAAGTGATGGCAGCCAAAGAAAAGAAAAAAGATGGAGAGGATCCACAGATGATGTTGAGGTCAAGGGTGGGAGATGGGGGAGTTTTGACCATGTTTTAAGGCTGACTGCAGAGAAAGGAATTGAATATACAGAAAAACAAGAATTATGGTTAGAGGAGGGTGCTAAGAAAGTAGAAGGCCATGTGACCCCCAAGCACAGAACTGGAATGAACCTTATGAATAGAAAAGGAAGTTGTAGACAATGGACAATAAGCTCAATAGAAGTGAAGACAAGAGGGGGCTGATAGATAAAAAGAAAGTAGGATCATGGAATTGGTGGTTCTTGTGAGGTCTAGTACGAGTAACTGGGCGAAAGAGCTGGAAAGATAAGAGTGGAATACCTAAACTGATGAAATTAGATGGGGAGAAATTCTAGCATTGGCCTTGAAGGAGGATGATAGAAGTGATGACGAAGGTCACTGGAAATAAGGTAGACAGGGAACTGTTAAACCCAAATGGATATTGATGTCACCCAGGATAATGGTAGGACTTGGGGTAGGATCAGCAGACTGAGATGTGCCCAAGAGAGACAGTGGGTAGAAGATGGAAGGATCAGTTTGTATGAACCCCAGTGAGCAAGGATTTTTACTGCAGGGTGGAAAGGAAGTGATTTTGAAGAAGCAGGGAATAGCTAGAAAGACTGCAACCGTGACTCTCACCCATGAGGCAAATGGGTTATGTGAGAATAAGGAGTCTTTACTTGAAGGAGTGTAGTGTTATAACATCTTATATCTCACTCATTTGTCTTTTGAGAAAATATTAAGCACCTACTTTGTGCTAATCCCCTTTATAAGTATAGGAAACAGGGAAGTTAATAAGCAGTAAGGTCCCTGCTGTTAAAATAGGATGTTTTCTGATGAGAACATGTTCTAAACATTAAAACAAGGCAGTGAGAAGAGAGTGGTGGGGGTGGGGGGCATCATGAGTTAGGCTCTCTGAGGGTGTGGCATTTCCACTGGGGCCCTGTGACAGAGTTAGCCATGCTTGGATGGGGAAAGAGCACTTCAGGCTGAGAGAATAGCAAATGTGAAGGCCCAGGGCCTAGGGGCCAAGTTCAACACTCCATTCCTCCTTTTTGGTTCCATGACACTTTGTTCTTTTCCCAGCTCTTAACCTTTCTGTCTTATATTACTACCATTGGTGAACATGTTTTCCCCTCCTCCACTTTCTCTTCTTTTTTTAGCAAACTTCTAGAGGGTAGAGACTTTGTCCTACTTATCTTTGTCACCCACAGCTCTGAGAAAAAAGTTTGATTGAATTGAGGATAAAAAAATGTATGTGATAAACACTTACAATTATCTTCCCAAGGATATATTAATAACTATGTACTAACCAGTTCATTAACTACTTTGATATTTTTACTTGTCAAACTACTGACTTGTGTTTACACTGGACTCTTCTTGGTTTTTTAAAATAATTACTACCTGACAACAACAAATAATGGCCTTGTATTGCATAAGGATGTGAGAATCACTATATTTCCTAACAGGAACCCTCTTATATCTATATTTTAACAGGTAGAACAAATTTCAAAGTTCTTATTTACACTACCTTGATATTTCTCAGGGTAAAAATGACAAATGAAAACTTGTGAATGTCTGTATTAGCAAGTGTTTTTATCATCTCTCTTCTCTTATGATATACTAGTTCAAATTCAGGTTCATCCTGGTGATATGAAACAAACAGCTGTTTAAAAGATCCTGCTATCTCTGTACACAGTGATCCAGTTAATAATGCTAGGAGGGTTCCTGGAAAAATTTAAGATGCTGCAAAACAAAATCATTGATTTAAATATATGCCACATTTCAAAATGACATCCTAGAATTTAAATAAAATATTGTAACCAGTAGAAATTCTCTTGTGTAAGACCATTTCAGAAGTTGCTATAAGAATTTAATTTTAATGTTTAGAGTTGATAATAATGGTTGCTTTATTAATAAACTGTTTCTTGAGTGCCTGTTGTGTGCCTAGTAAAGTACTATGGAGGATAGAAAACTAAGCGTAACATATTAAATGTTCCAAGTTATTTTTTGCAGCATTGTTCTTAATAGCAAATTATTGAAAACAACCCACTTGTCCATCAATACAGAACTGGTTAAATAAGCAATAGTGCACCCACATCACAGAATACTGTATAGAATAAAAAAGAACACAAAGAAGGGTCTCCATATACTGATATGAACAGATCTCCAGGACATATTTTAATAGGGAAAAAACCCAAGGATTTGCCTTTGTGTCAGAAAGTCAGTAAATAGAATATTTGCATGAAGGAATTCTAAAAGAATATGCAAGAAACCAACAAAGGTAGTTATCATTAGGGTGGGAGATAATGGAGTAGAGACAGAGCAAGACTTTTTAATGTTTTCTTTTATAATGTTTTGATTTTTGAATCAGTTAAAAAATAACATTTTATTGCAATAATGCCTAAATGAGAGGATTAAGTGACATAACTTGTATGCCTGGCACATACTAAGTACTCAATAAAGGGGCTATTCTTATTATTCCTATTATGAAAGGCACCCCAACCAAGGGCAATCATTGTTAGGAGCTCTGTAACTAAGTTTTAAAAGTATGCTCTATTATCAGAAGGGTTTTTAGTCTGGGTTCCCCATCACCACCACCACCCATGACTCAGTGAAATTCTTGTCAATCAGGACCATTCAATCAATGAACATCTAAACTGCATTTCCCAACAGCTAAACTACCTAGGCACTGGGTAGTTTAATAATCCATAGTATTTCCACAGCACTTTTACCTTTCAATGTGTTTCCCCAAGATTCTCATTTGATCTTTTCTATAATCTTGTGATATATAGGGAAAATATATAAGGCAATGGTGTACACACACATATATGTATAAATTCTGTAAGTGTAAGACCTCATTTCTGATCTTTTTGGAACCTGTAAAGACAAAGCAAACATTATCAATATTATAAAACGTTGGAAAATATTGTGTTATTAAGAGCAGAATCTTATAATCCTGGCTACAAGATCACTGGGGTGAGAATGACATGATGTAGTCAGACCACACTTCACTGGAGAAAGCATAAGGATGTTTCAGACTTTATCTTCCGAAAATGCTCTCCCTTCTTTCTGGTTGCTTCCATCTCCTTTCTTTTTAATAATCTCTTCTAAGTAGACATTTGAGTTTCTTTTCTCGTCTTTCTTCCACGAGGCAGGTAGGCTCATAAATGGCTGATGGCTCTCTCTTCCTGAGGCTTGGCTCCGTGAGTGTCTCAGTCAATACTCTTTTGGTTGTGAGCCCCAGAAACCAATTTGAGCAACAGGAGCCAGGAACAAGAATGTATATAAAGATAGGGGGATCTCTGGACCCAAAGGCAGGGGTGGCCATGCCTCACCAGAGACTGGAGCCAGGGAATGGAAGGAGATAGCCCTTCTCTTCTGTCCACTGGCCCCCACAGTCCTCTGTGCACGTATCCACTCATCTCACTTTGCAGCAGGAATTGTTCTGCTTCTCTGAACACATAATAGGAAGTGGATGTGGTAAAGCTCTCACGTTTGTAGGTTACTCTAGCTGTTTTTTAAACCTATTTTTAAAGTTTCTAAAGATAATCTGATTGGCCTAGTTTAAGTCAACTGTCCACCCAAATCTACTCAGCTGTGTGGGGGAGGGAGAGTGGAGCACTGCCAGAGCCATACCTGTGAGGTGGTGGGGACAAATACTCTAGAAATGTGTGAAATACATGAAAATACTGAAGGTAGAGAAAAACCTAAGACTCACACTAAGAAAAGAGAATAAATACAGTAAGAAGCACTGTCGTGACAAGAAACAGTGACTCATTTTTCAGATGCATTTAGCCTTTGGATTCTCTTACTGGATATTCTACATGGCTTGCTTCCTGCTTGCTGCACCCTAGGAAAGGGACTCAAATACATCGATGGAGTAGGAGGAGATTGCTTAAATGTACTTTCTGAAGGAAAATCTCACAGCTGTTCCTCCTCCCCCTCGCTTTTTGTCCAGACTAATTCATCACAATCTCTGGGTATGAGGCCCAGTGGCATTGCTAGTTTTTAGAAGCTCACCAGGTAAGCTTTTAAACTTGAGAACCGTTTCATTAGTAAAGAGTATGAAGGAAAATAGGGAAATTATTATTGAAAGGGAAGTTGTGTACTGCTGATAAACTCCCTTTTTTTTTTTTTAATATGGACATTCACTGATTTATTCAGCAAAGATTTTAGACAGGTTCTGCCACGCTCACTGTTGACTCACTTATAATATTGAGTTAGATGTGTTCTCTCCCCTCATGGAGTTCCTAGTGCAGTGAGGGAGACAGACAACCTCCAAGTGATAATAGGGCAAGTATAGGGGGCTATGAGAATATAAAGAAGGAGCACTTCTGGTGTGGGATGTGGCAGTCAGAGAAGGCTTCCTGGAGGAAGTATCATTCACATGAGTCATGTTTAAATTTTTATTATTCTTACTAGAGATAACAATATCCCAGTCTCTTTTTAGATCACCTAAATCATGTGACTTTTTAAAAAATCATCTTTTTTCTTTCTCTTTAAGGTGACTCATATTCTCAATGTTGCATGTGGAGTAGAAAATGCTTTCCTCAGTGACTTTACATATAAGAGCATTTCTATATTGGATCTTCCTGAAACCAATATCCTATCTTATTTTCCAGAATGTTTTGAATTTATTGAACAAGCAAAAATGAAGGTAAGGTTTTTTTGTATCTGTATTTTATTTTTTTATTCTATTTTTCCCATTTATTTATTTGTATATATTTATATATATGTATAGATGCAATTTTTCTATATTTATATTAATATATGTTATTGTGGTGAAGTCAGAGAAGTTTTAAATTTTTTTAAATTTATAACTGACACAGAACAATTGTATGGTAAGTTTTGTTTTGATCCACAGTTCTTCAAAAGCGGAAATTTGAGAGTATGGGTCTGTTGCCCAATCTTTATTCTTTTTGTAATGAAGCTCTAAACCACCATTATGAAATTTCCCCTTCAATAGTATTGCATTAAATCCTACAGTTATTCAGTTTTTTAATTGCTCTTTTCTCAATGAGAGATTTACTTTTAACATTATTTCAGTTTCTCATCTTCCTAGCCCTTACTATGAAATGTTAAGAGAGAAAATTCTCTACTTACTGAATTTTCCTGTGTAAATATGTAGTTAGATTTCCTTAGAGGGTTTATAGCTGCCTGTCCTCCAACCAATTGCAGGATAATCAGGAGAACTATAGGACACAGACTACTCTAGACTTGTTAGTATATTTATGATGATTAATTTACATTCATTTTTTAATTTTTTTTTATTTTAGACAGAGTCTCACTCTGTTGCCCTGGCTAGAGTGAGTGCCGTGGCGTTAGCCTAGCTCATAGCAACCTCAAACTCCTGGGCTCAAGCGATCCTCCTGCCTCAGCCTCTCGAGTAGCTGGGACTGCAGGCATACGCCACCATGCCTGGCTAATTTTCTCTATGTATTTTTAGTTGTCCAGATAATTTCTTTCTATTGTTTTTTTTTAGTAGAGATGGGGTCTCGCTCTTGCTCAGGCTGGTCTCCAACTCCTGAGCTCAAACAATCCGCCTGCCTCGGCCTCCCAGAGTGCTAGGATTACAGGCGTGAGCCACCGCGCCCGGCCAATTTACATTCATTTTAATGACTAAGGTAGTGATTGCGAATCTGCATTTTTAGCAATAGAATTTTAGGCATTCTAAGGACTAAGCGTCATTTGCTTTCCTGAGATTGCATGAAAATGCTGATTCAGAAACTGTCCATTGGTTTTCTGACTTTAGAAGACTAACAGACCATATAATATAGAACTTTAATCTTGGTATTATATCCAAGTCAACATTCTGACAGGCAGGGCATCTAGGTTGGCTATTATCAATAAGTATACCTTGAAATGACATCATTTTTAGTCAGTAAATAATTCTTATGAGATATATATAAGATAAATAGAAGGTAAAGAAGAGGCACTTACAGAGAGACGTAGCTCCCCTAACAACGACATTAGGAGTAGAATCAAGTTTAATTGAATTCTGGTCTAGTGGTCTCCTTTGTACCATCTCTCTCTATCTCTCTCCCTCTCTCACTTCCTTTGTTCATTTAGTATTATTTACTGAGTGCCTTATATGCCCAGCACTATTCTAGGTGCCTTCCTACTAGACTACCTGGAAAATATGAAACTATTCAACTCTACTGTTCAACTTTATTTAATAGCAGATACAGTTATGTGCTGCATAATGACATTTTGGTCAATGATGGACCACATATACAACAGTGGTCCCAAAAGATTATAATACTGTATTTTTACTGTACCTTTTCTATGTTTAGATATATGATTATCATTGTGTTACAGTTGCATACAATATTTAGTACAGTAACATGCAGTACAGGTTTGTAACCTAGGAGCAATAGACTATGCCATATAGCTTAGGTATGTAACAGGCTATACCATCTAGGTTTGTATAAGTACACTCTATGATGTTTGCACAACAATGAAATTGCCTAACAACACATTTCTCAGAACATATCCCCATTGTTAAGCAATGCATGACTGTATTTAGATGGAAACAAAGGAAGAGGTTTTCTAATTCAAACCCTAATATTAGCCATTCTGTTCTCTTATGAAAAATTTTATAGACTCTAGATTGTTATATTCCAGTGTACCGGTTAATAGTATTATAAATAAAAATGATATGTTTCTGTATTGGCTGCTTCTCTGAGGAGATGTAGAATATGCCGTAGATAGTAAAGTGTAGATATCATCCATATTCCTATTAAAATTAGAAGATATGTACATGTAGCAAGTAAAAATTGGAGAGGGTATCTAGAAAGAAAGAAAAGCAAGAAATTGAGTATTCTAATAAGCTTTAGAATTAATTTTTTTAAATTTTTTTAATTCTAAAAAATTAAACTTTGCTTTAATTTGGGCCAATAGTTAATTAGAATGAATCTTAGCTTGGGTTTCCTAAAAACAGAGCCTGAGACAAGGATTAAAAGCTGATGCTTAGGGGCCGGGTGCGGTGGCTCACACCTGTAATCCTAGCACTCTGGGAGAGGCGGGCGGATTGTTTGAGCTTAGGAGTTCGAGACCAGCCTGGGCAAGAGCGAGACCCCGTCTCTACCAAAAATAGAAAGAAATTAATTGGACAGCTAAAAATATATAGAAAAAATTAGCCAAGCACGGTGGCACATGCCTGTAGTCCCAGCTACTTGGGAGGCTGAGGCAGTAGGATTGCTTGAGCCCAGGAGTTTGAGGTTGCTGTGAGCTAGGCTGATGCCATGGCACTCACTCTAGCCAGGGCAACAAAGTGAGACTCTGTCTCAAAAAAAAAAAAAAAAAGAGCTGATGCTTAATTTGAGAGGTGCAATCTCTAGACAGTGAGAGTAAGAAGAAAGGAAAGTGATTCAAGGTAGGATGAGAAGCAATGCAAGGTGATGTGTTTACTCTGCTGAATAAACTGACAGGGAAATAGCTGGGTGCTTAGAAAGTACAGCTGCTCTACCACCCAAGACATCTCTGGACAGGCAGTACAAAGAAACCGTGCCTCAATACAGCCCTTGGGAGGCACGAAAGAGAGAAAATTTATCTGCCTAGCTCTCTGTCAGCTCCTGTTTGCCATTGGTCAAAGTTTGCTGACAGAGGTAACTAACCCTGCAATTTCAGGTTACAACATTCTATTCCTTCAGGAGCCACCTAGAAGCCAAATCCAATGTCCTGTGGTATAACTTTTCATCCAAATTCAGAAGTCGCAAGAGAATCCAGAGCTCAGGGTCTGCTTGTCTACGCATGTGGGCACCATAGGAGAAGAGGCAGCCTTCTCACACAAGCAAAACCAAATAGACCTAAGGGGAGCAGCTGGCCACAGAATTGGCAGCTGAGGCAGAGCGAGCTGAGGTTCCGTGAGATGATGGCACCATGAGAATCTGAGGAATTACATAAGATGTTTCTGATAAGACGTACTAATTCCACAATATGTTCTAACTTCTCAAGCCTTATGTCTTGTACTGGGACCCTAACCTCAGCTAATATTTTCTTGTCTTAAAAACTCTTTATTCTACAGACTGATACATATTCAGTTTTAGCAATAGAATTCTTGAATTTTCTTCATTGATTTTTTTTTTTCTAGAAAAGATCTCTTCATGGCTTTATTTATTCTGAGAGAATATGAAGGATACATATTGCTGCTCTCAAGGAGCTTGCAATCTGGTTGAAAAGCTATTCATAACAACATGAGAACAAAGAAAATTCTATAAAATGGAAATACATAGCATAATTACTGTCTGCTTATAGCATAATTACTATCCACTCATAGCAAAATGGTGATTTGAATTTTTGAGAGAATATTTTCCTCTTAGAAATGTAGAACAAATTAATTTATTCACTTAGCAAACATTTGTGGAAATACCTACTGTGTGCCAAGAATTGCACAAAGATGGCTAAGACATTCCTCCTGCCTTCATCTCACTTGGAGAGAGGTAGTCTTCTTAGAACAGAAGTCAGAGTTAGCTGATCAAGAAGAACAAAGGTGTTCCAAGCACAGGATAACAGCAAGTGGAAAGGAAAAAAATGCTTTATAGATTATTTGGCACTATTTTGAGTTCTGGAAAAGGGATATAAAGCCAATAATTTTTCTGGAAACACTTTCAAGGACAATATGATACCTAAGGAATAATAAAAAGGTCGAAAGTAGATAAAATTCAAAAGCTGTAGAAAAGTGGCTATTATATAAGGAAAGTAGCAAGAAGAAAATATTAAATTTTAAAACATTAGCTAAAGTTGGATGCACAGTATATAAGACTGAATATAAAACTGGTCTCATTTTCAAAGTCATATGTATGGATAATAAAATAAAGATGATCATTATATAACCAGGAAACATTAAAAATGACATTGAAGGACCTCCCTTGCTTATTAAGCTTATGATTGCAAGCTTTTTTGGAATATCTAATGAATTTGTTTTGAGCTAAATGAAGTTCATTAATAATTTTCATCAGTGACTACAATATAATTTTTAAACATCTTAAGTTTCATAAAAATGAGCTATCACTACAAAGTGAGAAGTTACTGACATATATAGTGAATATTTGTGTTTTGTTTTTCTTTTGCAAAAACAGTTAAGATTTGGAAATGAGTCATAAATATCTATAAGCATGCAACTGAAATTGTCTTTTTTGATATGATTTTCAAAGTATTAACTAATTTTGTTGTTGGTCATTTGGCTGTCTTGAAAAGAGATGTTTCAACAGATTGAGGGAAGGAATTTTGCAACAGGTATATGAATCTGAGACAACTGCTTTGCAGCAGTAAAATAATCCAATGAGTCATAATAATAATATTTTTAATGAGTGCTTTGGGTAATAGGTTTTCAGTAGTATGTTTATTTTCCTTGCCCTGTTCCCACCTGTTTTGGTGTGTTATACCAAATGAAGAATTAGAAAACAAAGTAACTATTAATACAATGTCTAATTCTGTAGGATGTGCTCACAGTTCACTACATTTTGTTTAGACCATTAACTTTTTAAAAGCCTAAGATAAGCCAACCTGTATCAGTGCTGTTCCAGCAGATCTATCACGTTCATTATTAATGCCATATTGCCCCCATCAGCACTGGTGTCGCACTGTGTACCTTTTCACTTGGATAGTATCATTTGCAAGTTACCTGAAATGTTTTTTTCATTTACTGACCTCATGCTGGTGTCTGATTACCTTTTCCACTTCACCTTATTATGAGCTATTTGTGTCATCATTTCACTACCTCATTAATTTAAATATTTTTAAGTTACTTCCTTCCAGAATAAAATATGTCCAAAGGTAGAAAACTTTCCTTGCTGATCATTTTACACATAGATTTCCAAGCCAGTGACATTAATTGCTTTATGGGAACACTATATGTACCTGGAATACCTCTAGCTTTCTGTTTAGTTTATGATAATGGTTTTATTTTTGTTTCCATGTATATTACCTGTGATTTTTTTCTCTTATTTATATACATTTGGCTGCTAAGTTATTAGGCTTTCATGTGTACTTTACTGGATTACTTTAGTTTGATAAAAGATACTGTTTCAGAATTCCAAACACATCATCAAAACATTTTAATCCTAAGGGCATGGGGAGGGAAGGTGTAGATTGATCTATTGATTGATTAACTGATTGATTTTCCATATATTGCTTGCAATGAATTGCATTTTAATAATCAAATAAATTGAATCAAATAGCTAAAATTGAATATTTACTTTATAATTTTAAGTAGTACAAGAATGTTCAATTGATTTAATAAGCTTTCTCAAACGAATAATGAAGATTTTTGTTTGATTTTATTGCAGGATGGAGTGGTTCTTGTTCATTGTAATGCAGGAATTTCCAGGGCTGCTGCAATTGTAATAGGCTTCCTGATGAATTCTGAAGAAACCTCATTTACCAGTGCTTTTTCTTTGGTGAAAAATGCAAGGCCTTCCATATGTCCAAATTCTGGCTTCATGGAGCAGCTTCGTACATATCAAGAGGGCAGCCTGCTAGGACACAAAGGACAGTGCCCAGGAGAAAGGAATGCATCGAACTAAAACTATTAACCATGGATGCCGTAAAGAGCTCAGATGGGACTTGGGGAGGCTGTCGCCATGGGCCCACCCTAAGCCTCTCAGCCAGGCACCCTGACTTTGGCGGCCCTGCTCCTGCAATCTTCCCCAGAACCTTCCAGACACAGGGCATGCCCTGTGCACTCCAGGCAAGATGTATCGCAAGTCCTGCCCCTCTTGTCAACCCGGGCAGCCTGCTGATCCTCCGCGCCTGGCTCCAACATCACATCCTCTTTGAAATCTTCCATGACCACCCCCCTCGTCGACACAGATCTTCCTCCCACTCCCCCTGAACACGGAGCACACAGCTGCCTGTCCTGGCAGCTCTCTGTGGGCCCAGATTCCCATGCGGGACGGCAAGTGAACATCAGGGCTTCCCAAGTTCCGAAGGAGACGTGTCTAGGACGCCACCTTTTCCAAAGCAAAAATCCACACAGGACCCGAAAAGGACGTTCGTGTTGTTTCCAGATGCAAAAGGCAGCGTGAAGAGGCAAGGAAGGTGCCGTGCCAGGTCCTGACAGGACTGCTGCCCGCTCCCCGCAGAGGGCCAATGTGGTGCGATCCGGGATTCCTCCCCACCCAGGCGCTTGCTCTGATGGCCTGGGAGCTGCCCCCACCCTTCCCCAGCACCAAGGGCTTGCCTCTCACTCACCGGCGCCCCAGACCCAGGCTCGCCCTTCATCGCCTCCCTCTGCTCCCCGGAGGCGGCCCTGGCCCGGCCGCCTCTCACCTGCTCGAAGGCACCGGCCCCCGTCTCACCCCAAAGCTGATTCTCTTCTCTGCCAGGGACCATCTTAAAACACAACTTGGATCCTATCTCCTCCTGTCCTGCACCTTGCGATGGCTGCCCTGTCACAGAAAACGCCGCAACATTCTCCTCCACTTCCCTGCTGACTTGTACTCCTCGGCTGTTCTCAGAAGAGTCTTCCTCTCACCTCTCGGGCTCTCTCCTGCCTGAATGCCTCACCTCATCCTCCACCTGAGGGAAGCCCCGTCCCACCCCTGGGAACATGCACCTTCCTGTCCTGGACCCCAGGCACCCAGCCGGTATGTACTGCATCCCTGACTATGTCCTGCCACCTACACGCACGCCCCTGTTCACTAGAGCAGCAGTGACTCGCCTGCCCAGTTCTCCACCCTACGGACCTGCCAGTTCCTGCTCCAAACACTGAGCTGCTTTCGTCCACCAGGCTTGGCACCACCGCTAGCCTGGGCCAAGGCTGAACCTCCCAGGCAGGCACTGCTGGTCCCAAGCACACGAGCCCTAGAGGGGCTTCCCTGCACACCCCAAAGAAGCTGCAGGAAACGGACCCAACAAAGGGTCAGCCCCCAAGACCAGGGGAAGGAAACAGGCTTGGGGCTGGCAGTCTGGCCAGATGTGGGCCACCTCCCTTCAGGCCTGACGTGACAGGGAGGCCAGAGCCAGCAAGAAGAGCAGGGAGGGTTACCACAGTCCCCAATGCCAGTTTCCTTCTGGCTTCCAGGGGCCCTGTTCCCCCCAGCCCAGTCCCCACTCCCAGCAGCCTGGCTTTATGACTTCATTCGCTGAAGTCACCCAGAGACAATGCTGAGCGTTCGACCCCTGCAAGTCCAGGCCCAGCCCCACACACGCCTGCCTGCAGTGTGAATGAGGATGATCGATGCTGGCCGCTCCTGGCACCATTGACGATGCCACGGTCCTAAGGAAGAAGGGTTACATTGTGGGCATCAATCTTGGCAAAGGCTCCTATGCAAAAGTCAAATCTGCCTACTCTGAGCG
Source organism: Propithecus coquereli (assembly GCF_000956105.1). Lineage (NCBI taxonomy): Eukaryota > Metazoa > Chordata > Mammalia > Primates > Indriidae > Propithecus > Propithecus coquereli. The sequence continues at coordinate 10,070,912 of NW_012149174.1, forward strand.
CCTCAAGTTCAATGTGGCAGTCAAGATCATTGACTGCAAGAAAACGCCCACTGACTTTGTAGAGAGATTCCTTCTGCGGGAGATGGACATCCTGGCAACCGCCAACCACCGCTCGATCATCAAGACCTACGAGATCTTCGAGACATCTGACGGGCGGATCTACATTGTCATGGAGCTTGGCGTCCAGGGCGACCTCCTCGAATTCATCAAGTGCCGGGGAGCCCTGCACGAGGACATGGCGCGCAAGATGTTCCGCCAGCTCTCCTTGGCCGTCAAATACTGCCACGACATGGATGTCGTCCACCGCGACCTGAAGTGCGAGAACCTTCTTCTCGACAAGGACCTCAACATCAAGCTGTCCGACTTCGGCTTCTCCAAATGCTGCCTGCGGGACGGCAGCGGCTGCATCATCCTCAGCAAGACCTTCTGCGGGTCGCTGGTGTACGCGGCCCCCGAGGTGTTGCAGGGCATCCCCTACCAGCCCAAGGTGTACGACATCTGGAGCCTGGGCGTAATCCTCTACCTAATGGTCTGTGGCTCCATGCCCTACAATGACTCTAACATCAAGAAGATGCTGCGCATCCAGAAGGAGCATCGCGTGGACTTCCCGCTCTCCAAGAACCTGACAGGCGAGTGCAAGGACCTCATCTACCGCATGCTCCAGCCCGACGTCAGCCGGTGGCTGCACATCGATGAGATCCTCAGCCACTTGTGGCTGCAGCCCCCCGAGCCCAAGGCCATGTCTTCTGCCTCCTTCGAGAGGGAGGGGAAGGGCAAGTACCGGGCCGAGTACAAGCTGGATACCCGGTCGGGCTCGAGGCCCGACCACCGGCCTGAGCACAAGCTGGGGGCCAAAACCCAGCACCGACTGCTGGTGGTGCCGGAGAACGAGGACAGGATGGAGGACCGGCTGGCCGAGACCTCCAGGGCCAAAGACCATCACGTCTCCGGAGCTGAGGTGGGGAAAGCGAGCACCCAGCAGTAATGAGGGCCAGGGGCAGTGGAGCAAGGTTTGCACCCCCATAAACTATAAGTAGGCCAGGAACAAGTAAAATTTGTCTATTAAACCACTATTGTGATTACGTTCTATTAGCTTTCTTCCACTTAGTAGCAAAGACATTACTTACTGACCACCAAATAAACCACAAAGTGTATACAAGCAAAAAAAAAAAAAATAGGGGAGGAGCCCAGATGAGCTCAGATGTGGCTGAGCACCCAGCTTTATCAGGACGTCTGCATGCGGTATCCAAGAGCAGGAAGACGTCTGATGTAGCGGGCAGTGGCTGATGGCTGGGTGCAGTAGAGGGCAGTTAACCAGCTGTGTTTGAAGCCACGTTCCCTGAGTACAAATCCTGACTCAGCATAGCTGTGTAACCATAAACAAGTCACTTAACCTTTTTGTGCCTGTTTCCTTATCTGTCAAATGAGGATAATACTGACACTTACCACATTGGTTGGGATGAGGATTACATAAATTAACATCCAGTAAAGTGCTCATAATAGTGCCTGACACAGTAAGCACATACAAGTGACAGAGCATTTTTGTTCCCCCAGCTGGATCTCCACATACATTTCTTCATTCAGATTTCTGACTTACTCAAGTCTAGAAAACCTCGGCACAGCTCTCTCTGAATTTATACCTGCAAGTATCCTCTTTTATAGCAAACGGATTATGCCGACACCCAGTCGCACGCTCTCTCGTGCTCACACTCACGGCGCAGCAGCAGGGCGGGGCGCCTCTGCCTACCCCTGGCTGCCTCCTCTCGCACACACATGCCCCTTTCTGAGTGGCTTCCAAAATATCCCTTTCTCATTTGCTATAAGGTGAGCCATAAAGAATTTACTAACAATGAAGAGAAATCCCAGCTTAAGGATCAAATACTCCAAAGACAATGAGCTTAAAAATAAATTCTAGAAAGTAGTTGTTTTGGGGGAAGGAAGGGAATAGGACTAAGAAGGGGGACAAATATAATCACTGCAATGTGATAAAGTTGGGTGGTTATACTGTTTATTGTTTTATTTTCTACACTTTTCTATTTGTTTGAAACATTTGAAATCTTTTTTTTTTTTTTTTTTGAGACAGAGTCTCACTCTTTTGCCCAGGCTAGAGTGAGTGCCGTGTTGTAATCCTAGCTCACAGCAACCTCAAACTCCTGGGCTCAAGCGATCCTCCTGCCTCAGCCTCCCGAGTAGCTGGGACTACAGGCACGTGCCACCATGCCCGGCTAATTTTTTTCTATATATTTTTTTTAGTTGTCCAATTAATTTCTTTCTATTTTTAGTAGAGACGGGGTCTCGCTCTTGCTCAGGCTGGTTTCGAACTCCTGAGCTCAAACAATCTGCCCGCCTCGGCCTCCCAGAGAGCTAGGATTACAGGCGTGAGCCACCACGCCCGGCCCATACATTTCATTTCAATTTTTTTTTTAAATTCTATGACTTGCATTTCTTTTTTAAAATTTTATAAATGTTTGTATAGGTGTTCTCTTACGTTATTGTAAACTTTTGGCTCTTAGATTAGGTGATCTATCCTCTCATATTTTGTGCTTTTATCTTGGGTGCCTAACATTCTGTTTTTGGGTCCCATGTTACAGATTTTTGATCTCCTTGGATATATGGGAAAATATTTTACATTGAAAGATCATTTTTAAGATGTGATTTGTTCAATGATCTGTTTTCTAGTTAAGTATTCTACTGGAGAACATATTTTTAAGGAAAGAAGAGTTATGGTTTTGTAAGAAATTTAAATACATTGTTAGTAGGCTTAAAATTATTTACAATTTTAACTTTGGCCAGAGGCTTTGAATAGATCTTTTTTCTTTTTTTCTTTCATGTCTCCATATTAGCAAGAATGCACTCTATACATTATAAATTTGCTTAAAGATTTTGAATTTTTTTTCAGAATAAAGTGTACTTTAATTATAGTAATTAAGACAGTTTGTTTTCAAGTAGTCTTTCATGATTTAGAAAATATCATTGCCATGTATATTTTATTTTAAAAAGTCCTGAGCTCTTCTTAAATATACATTATAGAGAGCAAGCATAAGTTGGAAACTGTACATTGAGCACATCTGTGCATTTGAGAAGGCAGGCTTTTTTATGCTGCCATGAGCAAGATAGAAGGATAAATGCAAGTTATGTTTTGAGATTGCTTATAGCCTGACAAGATGTCATCACATGCAATGCTATGAACTCTTTGCTTCTGTTAAGAAGCAGCCTAAATATGATCAACCTACAGTGAGCTGTTTGAAGGTAACCAAGGCAGGCAGAACCCTCTTAAATGTGAGACTGATGTATAATGCTGTTTCTATGGTCAGCATTGCTGCAGGTTTGCTGGGTAAGCCTTCTTTATTCACATGAAAGCATTTAAACATATTTTATTTTGCTGAGTGCTGTTTAGTTTTCAGCCATTAAATGTCACATGAAGCCTTGACAGAACTTGTTCATGATGGATAATATATTATTTATATCTGTAGTTTGTCTGCTTAGTTGTTGCCTGTAGTGATCTGGTTATAGTTTGAACACTTTTGTATCACCTACAGTAGTGCTTTGAGCATTAGTTTTGTTTTAATCTTAAATGGTAGCAGTTTGCTGTAACTAAAATAGATCAATGAATATAATTTCAGTCTTTTATATTAGGAGTACTATGTAAGTCAGTGATGGGTCATATATATAATATGTGTATTGCACTTCCCATAGAGATAAGTCACTCTGTCATACCCAGTTATTTTTAGAAAGGAACCTTATCATTACGATCTTCTATCTCATATA
>NW_012149174.1:10076342-10077904 GCF_000956105.1 Propithecus coquereli
TTAGGCTTTCTGTGATTTTTATTATGTTGTTTATCTACAGCAAGCATATAAAAATATGTGTGTACCATAGCAGGGATTCAAAAATTGTTTGTTGGAAGGGAGGGAGGAAGGAAGGAAAAAAATTGATGCATGCTGTTATGAAAGCTTAGTAGTGCCTATTATAGATCAGAGTTCAAGCACTGCCAAATGACTTACAACATCCATCTGTAGCCATGTTCTGACAGTGCGTGAAGGTGACAGTTTGGAATGATAAGATATAAAACAGGACCCTAAGTAGCAAATATGAGTGCCCTTTTTCTAAGGTCAAGCCTTCTAACATAATGGTTTAGAAATTAAAAAGCTAAGCTGGTCACAGTGGCCGACGCCTATAAGCACAGCACTTTGAAAGGCTGAGGTGGGAGAATTGTTTGAGCCCAGGAGTTTGACACCCCTGTCTCTCAAAAAAAAAAGAAGAAGGAGAAAAAAGCTGATCAAATAACCAGCAAGAGTGTTCAGTATAGTAGTATTTTGCTTTCATTCAAGATACAAAAGGACAGTGGCTTACATGCCAATTATCAATTTATTGTCTCTCTGCTCCAAATCCACTCTTTATTCCCTACTCTGCAAAAGGGGAGATGGACCCTTGAAATATTTTTCCTTTAACAGCTAGTATGATGTCCCTTTTGTCAGTAGAAGATGCTGTGTTGAAAAGACCTGTCAGGAAGAGGAGTTTTTCTACCTGGTCCTGGTGTTCCTGTAGTACGGATGACTTCCTCAAGGTCAGGCTCCTACAGTGATCACAGCTTCATTGCTTGGCCCTGTAGTACAAGTTGGCACCTGCAGCACCCACTGGCCAGCAGCTTTTCCAGATAACACTCTAGGGTGGTTTTGTAGCAGAGTGCCTCTGGTGAGACACCTCTCTTTCAATAGCTTTACCTGGTGTTTCACTGTTCACTGGGTGGCCAAGCTGTGTGGTCAAAGTTAAAAGGCAGGTAAATGTTACCCAGGGATGAGACCAATGTATGATTTGAGTCACTGAGAATAGACAATAACCGTGCCAGGTTCAAGTGGTACAGTGTCTACGTACAGCAAAAGGAGAGAGAGTCGATCCATTCTAAGGCAATACAGACCATGTGGCTGCACACATCTCACTTGCTGCAGTAGAATGACCCTGACCCTTTTCCCAGGGATGTGAAATACAGAAATCTGGAGGTGTGCCTGAGGGCCACTGACACATTTGCTTAAGCAGAACAAAGGAATAGACATTATGTTTAAATCAGGGAAAGATATTCCTATTCAAAGTGATAAGCCCAGAACAGGCAGGGAAGACTCTCTCTTAGTAAGGAAGTATTCCAGATCCAAGGCCCATTCTTATGTGGTTAGCCAGGGGTCAAAAGACTGTATGCATGAGACTGCCTTTCCCAACACCTGGCATCTTAGAAGCTGTATTTTAAGAAAGTTCTGTCATGGCCGGGCGCGGTGGCTCACACCTGTAATCCTAGCTCTCTGGGAGGCTGAGGCGGGCGGATTGTTTGAGCTCAGGAGTTTGAAACCAGCCTGAGCAAGAGCGAGACCCCGTCTCT
>NW_012149174.1:10078030-10101554 GCF_000956105.1 Propithecus coquereli
CTCTAGCCTGGGCAAAAAGAGTGAGACTCTGTCTCAAAAAAAAAAAAAAAAAAAAAAAAAGAAAGTTCTGTCAGTCAACACCACAGCGATTTCTCTGCCATCCAGTGAGCCATGGCTTCACTTTGCCCAACTGTTGGGGATGGGGGCAATTTTATTAAATATATAATAAGCTCTATATTTCAATCTTGAGGGGCTTTTCCTTGAATGTTCTATCTTAGCCCTAGCAGTGGTTGCTGCTTTTTATATCTCCTATTCCTATATTATTTAGAATTCTCTTTACTTCTTTCTTTCTAGATAAGCCTTTGTTACTCCAACCCCATTAAAGTTAATAAATCCTTATATTAAACTTTCCCTGTTTAAATTATTGTATGGTTTATCACTCCTGTTTAGACCCAGACTGATCTAGCCTATAATTTATCATCAACTTTTTAAATAATCACCTTTGCATAGTATTTTTAACAGCATGTCAAGCTATGTTACAGTCATGCAGATGATGACAATAAAAGCTCAAATGGCAATTAATGTAGAAATATTTTTTGAGAGTCAAATTCTATTAATATAAATAGTGCTAAATGTAAGATTATGGTATATACACCTGATTTCGTTGATGCCTGTTATCTACAGAGTGATAAATTCTTCAAAGTTAAAAGGACACAAATAATGCAATTTGACTTTGTTCTTATGTTGTTTTACGCATTCTTTCCACTCGAATATCATTTCTATTCCCTTATTAACTTGGGCAAATTAATTTTTTAAGCCTTTTCATAGAGCTGTTTTAAAGATTAAATAAGATAATGTAGTTTAATAGTAGGCACTCTTTAAAAAATTGAAGTAGATTTCCATATGATGAATATAGCCCAGGAATGACGTTTTCTCACTACATAGGCCAGATTGTTAGACTAGATTGAGTACTTATGGGGATCTCAGGAAGACTCCCTTTCAGTAAGTACTAACATGTTCTACAGCTCTCATTAATTACAGAAAAAAGAAGCATTTATAAAAGCTTTACTGAAGAAGTAAATTACCTTTTCCGTAGAGTTAAGCAAATGGGAAATCACTGGTGTTCAATTCTTCCCTTTCAGCGAAGATGGACAACCGTGCACCTTGTTCGCAAATCACATCACAAGCTCACCAAATGCTACAGGTGTGTGGCTCCCTGGCACTGAGGACTCTTGATCTAACTAAGGTTCATTTCTACTCAGACCAACTAATGATTGGTCTGCTCACTGCAATTCTTTGGTCAGAGGAACTTGGAAAACATTAAGAGTCAAGTTGTTCTCTTTTATTGTCTGTAACTTAACATCTGCCCTAATTAATGGCTTTATACTTGGGTTGTATGAAAATACGCTATTTAAAACTATAAAGTGCTGTACTATAATATTATATTATCTTCTTACTATAAATTGGTCAGAAAAAAACTTTTAGTCATTATAGACTTTTCTGAGAAACTTCGGCTTATTCTCTGCTTTTATAAAATGTACGTTCATAGCATAGGACATGTTAGTCCTCCCCTAGTCCACAGCACAGGGTATACTAGTTCTCTGCTAGACTGTACAGGCCAGGGTGTACTAGTCCTCAGTTAGCCTCAGTTAGTAAGTATCTTTAAATAATAACATGTTAAACTGTACTGCATACTTCATTAGTTAATGAACATCCAGGTATTTCAAACTAAAATAAAAGTTCCCAGTTATCAGTGTTAGAGTTTTATTTTCTTTCGCAATTTATAGAACCTAGTATGAATGCAGAAACAGAGCTAATGTTCTTAAGAAATGCTCTTGATAAATACTGTGTTTTTTAGTATTATTGAGTTAGTATTATATATATATACTGTTCAAACCTCAGAAAAGATAAACTTTGGCCTAAAGAGACTTTTCATGTTTGTAAGTACATTTTTTTGGAAAGAGTTCAGTATAATTTTAGATGATATCAAAAATAATTAGAAGACACAGAGCTGTAGAGAAGTTGTTGGATAAGAGATAGGTTTAGAAGTTAAGCCAGAATGACAGATGTAAAAGCCACTGATGAAGAGTAGGGTTATAGCATGTTTCAGTGATGTTAGTAGGCAGAGGGTATAAGAAGTTGAATGGCTGTGTGTAACAAGAAAAATCTATGTAATGGGGAAAATTTGAGATTTTGTTCTGAAGATTATCAATAACTAATTCATAATCTTGATAATATTCAGCTACCATTTATTGAGCATGTGATAAAGATTTAAAAAGTTGTTACAAAAATGTTTCAATGAGCAATTATGAACAGTGTGAGACAAATGAAAAATACAGAAAGCCTCATCAAAGAAATAGAAAATATAAGAGAGAATCCAATGAAAACTTTAAAACTGAAAAATACAATGACCAAAATAAAAATCTCAGAAGATGAGCACAACAACAGATTGGAGGGGACAAAGAAAACACTCATGAACTGGAAGATAGAACAATAGAAATCGTCCAATCTGACTGGACATGATGGCTCATGTCTATAATTCCAGTACTTTGGGAGGCTGAGGTGGGAAGATCATTTCATGCCAGGAATTTGAGACCAGCTTGGGTAACACAGCAAGACCCTGTCTCTAAAAATAATAAGAAAAAAAATTAGCTGAGCTGGTGGTGTACACCTGTAGTCCCAGCTACTTGGGAGACTAAGGTAGGAGGATTGCTTGACCCCAGGAGTTGTAAGTTGCAGTGAGTTATGATCATGCCATTGTACTCCAGCCTGGGTGACAGAGTGTGACCGTGTCTCAAATAAAAAAAAAAAAAATTGTCCAATCTGAATAGAGTGAAAATAGACTGAAAAAAATGAACAGAGGCTCAGAAACTTGTAGGACTATAACAAACGATCTAACACTCTTGTCAGTGGAGTCCTGGAAAGACAAGGCTAAAAAAGTACTTGAAAAAATAGTGACTGAAGGCCGGGCGCGGTGGCTCATGCCTGTAATCCTAGCTCTCTGGGAGGCCGAGGCGGGTGGATTGTTTGAGCTCAGGAGTTCGAAACCAGCCTGAGCAAGAGCGAGACCCCGTCTCTACTAAAAATAGAAGGAAATTAATTGGACAACTAAAAATATATAGAAAAAATTAGCCGGGCATGGTGGCGCATGCCTGTAGTCCCAGCTACTTGGGAGGCTGAGGCAGAAGGATCGCTCGAGCCCAGGAGTTTGAGGTTGCTGTGAGCTAGGCTGATGCCATGGCACTCTGGCCTGGGCAACACAGTGAGACTCTGTCTCAAAAAAAAAAAAAAATTAATGACTGAAAACTCCATAAATTTGGACAAAGCAATAAACTGGTAAAGAAGCAGAGTAGACCCCAAATGGATAACTCCTCAACCCTGCAAAATTCAGACACATCATAATTAAACATATGAAAACTAAAGACAAAGAACAATTCTTGAAAGCAGTAGAAAGATGACACCTATCCTATATATATCTATATAAAATAATTGGAATGACAGTGGATTTCTCATTAGAAGCCATGGAGGCCAGAAGGAAGTGGCATCATATTTTTCAAGTGCTTAAAGAAAAGAAATGTAGACCCATAATCATATACCCAGTGAAAATATCCTTTAGGAATTCAGAGGAAATCACAATATTCTCATTTGAAGGAAAACTAAGAGAAGTTGTGGCCAACAGTCTTACCCTAAAAGAATGGCTTAAAATAATTCTCTAAACAGAAATAAAATGATGAAAAATATTGGGGCATCAGGAAGAAAGAATATTGTAAATAAAAATATGACTAAATACAATAAGCTTTCCATTTCCTTTTGAGTTTCTATATTATATTTGACAGCTTAAAATGTTATTATAACACAGTGTAACATGCTTCTTAATGTATGTAGAGGAAATATTTAAAATAATTATAAATGGGGGAGGGTAAAGAAGCATAAAAGCTTCTATACTTCATTTGAAGTGGTAAAATACCAAGAAGACGTATAGTAATGTTAAATGTGTATGCAACAAAAAATTAGAGATGCAAAATATGTGAAGCAAAAACTGATAGAATTGAAAGAATAGATAGGTGACTCTACAATCATAGTTGGAGACATCACTACTCCTCTTTCACCAAATGATGCAGAAAAACATCAAGGATATAGAAGAAGTTAACATCATCAACCAACAGGATCTAATTTACATTTATAGAACACTCCACCCAATGGTAGCAGAATACTCATTCTTTTCAAGTGCCCATGGAACCTATACCAAGATAACCATATTCTGTGTCATAAACCTCAACAAATTCGAAAGATTTGAAATCATGCAAAGTATATTTTCTGCTTACATTGGAATAATATTACAAATCAGTAACAGAACAATACCAGGAAAATCTCCAAACATTTGCAAATTAAGCCACATACTTCAAAATAATCCATAGACGAGTATTGTAAATGTTTCAAGGGAAATAAAGATACATTGAACTGAATGAAAATAAAAATAGAATACATAAAAATTTGTAGGACATAGCTAAAGCAGTGCTGAAAGAGAAGTTTATAGACAATGTTAAATGTATGTATTGGAAAAGAGAAAAAGGCTCAGATCAATAATCTAAGCTCCACTTCAAGAACCTAGAACAAGAAAAGCAAAATAAACCCAAAAGAAACAGAAGGAAGAGCAGAAATCAATGAAATTAGAAATAGAAATACAATAGAGAAAAATCCATAAATCAAAAAGCTGATTTTTGAAAAGACCAATAAAATTAACCAAGCTCTTGTCAGATTAACAAAGAAAAAAAGAGAAGACACAGATTACCAATAACAAGAATAAAACAGGGATATCAGACTGCAGACATCAAAAGGATAATAAGGAGATACTACAAACAACTCTACACAAATAAAGTTGATAATTTAGACAAAATGGACTGCTTCCTGGAAAACACAAACTACCACAACTCACCTAATATGAATAGATAATTTGAATAGCTCTGGAACTGTTAAGTAAATTGAATTAGTAATTTTAAATTCCTTAAAAAGAAATATCCACGCTCATATTTTCTTAAAACTTCACTGGAGAATTCTACCTAATGTTTAAAAGGTATTAACACCAATTCTGCACAATCTCTTCCAGAAAACAGAAGAGGGAACACTTCTTACTTCATTTTATGAAGCTAGTATTAGCCTGATACCCAAACCAGACAAAGATAGTGCAAAAAAGAATACAGCCAATATTATTCCTGAATATATATGCAAAAGTCTTTAACAAAATATTGGCAAAAAAGAATTCAGCTACATATAAAAAGGATTACATACCATAACCAGGTGGGGTTTATTTCAGGGGTGCAAGGCTGACCCAACATTTGAAAATCAATCAGTATAATCAACCATGTTATTAGGTAAAAGAAGAAAAATCAAGTTATGTCAATCAATACCATCAAAAGCATTCGACAAGCTTCTATATCCATTTAGCACTCTCTCAGAAAAATAGGAATAGAGGAGAATCTTTCTCAACTTGATAAAAAGCATTTACAAAAACCCCTATAGCTAACATTATACTTAATGGTGAAAGATAGAATGCTTTCCTCCTAAGATCAGCAATAGAGTAAGGATGTGTGTTCTTACCACTCTTCTTCAACATATTGCTACAATTTGTAGCCAGTGAAATAAATCAAGGAAGAAATAAAAAGGCATACAGATCAGATAGGAAGAAAGAAAAGAGTTCCTTTTGCAGATTACATGATTGTTTACATAGAAGATCCCAAGGAATCTACAAAAAACTAAATCGAATTATATTTCTACATATAGCAACAAACATATAGTTACTAAAATTAAAAATACAAGACTATTATACAACTTATAATCACTCAAAGGGAAGAAATATTTAGGTGTAAATTTAACAAAATATGTACAGGCCTTGTATGCCCAAAATTATGGAATGCTAATGAAAGAAATCAAAGGAGATCTAAACAAATGGAGAGAACTGTGTTCATAGATTAAAAGACTAAATATAGTAAAGATGTCAGTTCTCCACAAATTGATATACATATTTAATCTGATTCCTATCAAAATCTCAGGAAGATTTTTTATAGACAGAGACAACGTTATCCTAAAATGTATATGGATAGGCAAGGAACAAGAATATCTACAATTTTGAAAAAGGAGAATAAAGTGTATCTGATTTCAAGAGTTATTATATAGCTAAAGTAATCAAGACTGTGCAGTATTGGCAGAGAGACAGACACATAGATTAATGGAACAGAACAGAGAATCCAGAAACAGACCCACACAATTATGCTCAATTGATTTTTGACAAAGGCGCAAAAGCAATTCAGGGGAGGAAAGATGGCTTTTTTAACAAATGAGGCTGGAGCAATTGGACATCTGGACTTTCACAGGCAACAACGATAAAAGGATTTCTATGTAGTATCCTATCTTCAACAAAAATTAACTCAAAAATGGAGTGCAAACATAAATGTAAAACTATAAAACTTGTAGGAAAAAAGAAACAGAAGAAAATCTTGGGATCTAGGACCAGACAAAAAATTCTTAGACTTGACACCAAACTCATGATCTATAATAGCAAAAATTTATAAATTGGACTTCATTAAAATGAAAAATTTTGTTCTAGAAAGACCTTGTTAAGAGGATGAAAAGACAAGCCACAGAGTGGAATATTTGCAAACCATATATCTGACAAAAGATTAGCATTTTAGAATACATAAAAAACCCTCAAAACTAAATAGTAAAAAAATGAATCTAGTTAGAAAATGGACAAAAGACATAAAGAGGCATTTTACTAAAGAGGATATACTGATGATAAATAGCACATGATACGATGTTCAACATTATACCTATTGGGGAAGTGCAAATTAAAACCACAATGAGATATCATACCTACTAGCATGGCTGAAAGAAAGACAGTGACAACACCAAATGTTGACAAGGATGCAGAGGAAGTGGGTCACTTACATGTTGCTGGTGGGAATGTAAAATGTTATAGCTACTCTGTTGGCAGTTTCTTCAAAAACTAAAACTACACATGTAGCTGCCATGTGTCCCAGCAGCTATGTACCTGAGCATTTTTCCCAGAGAAATGATGATGTTTATTAATACAAAAACTTGTACATGAATGTTTATAGACACTGCCAAACTGAAAACAACCCAGATGTTCTTCAGTGGGTGAATGGCTAACCAAATTGTGATACATTCATACCATATAACCAAATTGTGATACATTCATACCATGGAATATGACTCAGCAATAAAAAGAACAAACTACTGGCTATATGCATTAAGCTGGATGAATCTACAGAGAATTATGCTGAGTAAAAAAGCCAATGCCAAAATGACACATACTTTGTGATTTCACTAATACAACATTCTTGAAATGACAAAATTGTAGAGATGGAGGACAGATTAGTGGTTGCCAGGGATTAAGGAGGTAGTGGCAGTAGAAGGAAGTGGGTGTGGTTATAAAAGGGCAACATGAGAGATCCTTGTGGAAATGAAAATGTCCTTTATCTTGATGTATGTTAACATTCAATATCCTGGTTGTGACATTGTACTATAGTTTTGCAAGATGTTACCATTGGGGGAAACTAGGTAAAGGGCACATGAGATCTCTCTGTATTATTATTATTTTTTTTACAACTGCTCGGAAATCTATAAATATCTGAAAACAAAAATGTTTTTAAAAGCCTTAATAGAAAACCAAACCTGACTTCTGGGAGCGTAGTGTCTAGTTGGGAGGGGAGATATGTATTATTTTTAAAAGTACAGAAGTATGTAACTCAAAATGTAACCTCGTCCAGTTATGAGGGAAAGCTTTCCTGATTTTTGAGTGACATTTGCAATCAGTTCTGAAAGATAAGTAGGAGTTGACTAAGTGACTGGGAGTGGGTTGTTGCAGATCTTCCAGAACTGAGGGAAGAACACATGTAAAGACTCAGGGCTGGGAAGGAGCATGACACGTTAAAGTGATGGAAAGAAAGGCTGGATTAGCTGCAGCAGTGAACCAGGGGGGATGAGATGAGGCTGGACTGTTAGGCCAGATCAAGCAGGGGCATGTAGGTAGCTTTAGAGTTTTGGTCTTTTGAAGCAATGGAAGAAATTGCAAAGTTTTAAGCAGGAGAAAAACTTGCTCAGGATGTTATTTTTAAAAGCTCACTCAAGCTGCACTATGGAGAGTGGATTAGGGAGGGAAAGTAAGACCAATAAGGAAGCTAGGTCCAGGTATTAGATGATGAAGCTGGGATTTGGTTAGAGCAGTAAAAATGGAAAGAAGTGAATGCATTTAAATGGTATTTAGGAAGCAGAATTCATAGGACTTGGCATTGAATTTATGTTGGAAAAAAGAGGTTTTTAAGACCATTCTAAGGTTTCATGCTTTAGTAACTAGATAGCTTGTGGCACCATTCTCTGAGATAAATATTCATGTTCTATGGATGAGACCATAAGTTTGGCTTTTTTATTTGATTTGATTATTCCAAGGCAAATCTCAGACATAGCTGTTTCTAAAATCAATTTCAAAGTTGTTCATTTTGCCTGCTATAAAACTTCCACTTCCAAATATCTTATGAAACCTAGGTATCTGACAGTTCAAATAGAAGAACAAGCAATAAAATTACACCTGAAAGTTATGTAAGTTTTAAAGTTACTTTTTCACTTCGAACAGGTAAAAGGAACCATTTAATTAAGGACAACAGGTGAATCAGATAAACTGGTGCTTCTTTTGATGTTTGGCTGCCTTCTTTCTGCCATTTGTTTACTGTAATAAAATGATTAGAAAAACCTCACAAATTTCTACATGTAATAGCTTATTTTTAAATTTATAAAGACATGGCTTTGGTCATTATCATTTACCGAGGTCAGATAATACAAATAACAGATAATGGGTTTGTATTTTTCTGAAGATGATTCCTACATCTTTTGAAGATAACTTGTCTTTGGCCCTACAGAGTCATGGTTCCTCTATGTGCTTTATGTGACATCATAGTCTAAGTGAATGACAGTGCATGTAACACCAGCTGCTGAAGGCTGAGATGATGACAACATGAGTGATAAGATGCTCTCTCCCCTTGCTCTCTTTCTGAAGACTACAAACTCCATCTTTTTCTAAAGTCTTACTAAAGGTGGATATCTTTTTTCTTCACTTCAATTTTTAAAAATTCTTTGTTTTTATTTTATAGAATAGACTGAGAGTGGGCTTTTAGGAGCAACAGTTGATTTTATATTTTTATATAAATACTGCATATTAATAAACATTTATAAATAGGCTGATGAATATTCAGTATCTATGATAGATACACAAGCAGTTTGGCTGTGAATATATCAAACTTATTGAAAATAAAGAAATTTTGAGATTTATATATTTCTGACTTTTTCAAAATTCATTTTGAGTTTAGATGAAAGTTGAAATATATATTGCCCAGAACTAATTTTCAGGTTGAGCTCTCTGTAGCCCTAGGTACTCCACCCAGGTGTTTCAAGGGTCACTTAGAACTGTGATAGTCAGAGGACAGGTTAGGCGGCATGAACCCTGAGTTGGTGGGGCATGTATTCTTTCTGTTTTTTGTTTTCCCAACCAGAGTCATTCTGTTGTATTTCTTAAGCATCTTCAGTATACTTTGTTTGAAGAAAGGGTTCTCCACCTAAGTTTGAAAATCAATGGTTTATAAAAACAGTACTTTGATAAAATCCTATGTCCTGGGACGGGGACCTTCAGGGAACCATAAATTCAGAATAGAAGTAGAGAACAGTTTCCACTTTATGTGATATTTTGTTCAATATGTTCAGAATAGAAAGCAGGAAAGCAAGTATTGTAATTAGATAATTATTTATAATAATTTTAATATCTTATAGTATTAAGATAATTCATTCATGTGTGGAGGAATATGGTCAACATGCAATGTTTCCAAAGATTGGAGTATAACAAGAAATATTAAAAAGTAGAATTGTACATGTGTTTCTCATTCAAGATAATCCAAATTTTGAAATCTCGTTTTCCAAAAAAAGGGATAATTAGAATTATAAACAGATCTTCATTTTATGGTAATAAGCACTTCTACCAGAATTTATGTGTAAAGTTATGATTTTAAAAATCTGCAAACGTGAAATTGCATCAAATAAGTTATGTCAGACAATTATCCTTTGTTTAATGTTTATTTTTTAGAAGCTTGTCATTAGTTTGTTCATTCATTTATTTTTTCAACATACGTTAACTGAAAATGATGGAAGTATAAGAAAGAAAAAGTTTATGGTCCCTGCCCTTAAGAAAATCCATCTAGTAGGGCTGAAAAGAAAACTTACAAAACAAGTATATTGTTGCAAATGAGTTGCAGAGATAATGCATTGGGTATTCTAAAAGGGAATGATGATTTAGGGCTGGTATGACTGGGGCAGGTTTCATGACAGAAAGGGGCTTTTACTTGAATAGGACTTTGTAAAGTGAGGTGGAAAGGGAAGGGATGCTATGTAGGGGGATTGCTGTGAGCAAGGAATACAATGTGAAGGGCTGTTCATGAGAGAATGACGGTTTGCAAAGGGGAATAATGGGAGAATTCATTGCAGCAAACGGTTATGGTGAGAAGAGGAAGTGACTTTATTTTTGAAGCCAGGGTTCTCAACTACCCTATTATGAAAGCAAGGTGACAATGTAGATTGCCTTCAGGAGTGTCTATTGCAATCTCTAAGCGATGCTTGTACCCTCCCATCCTGAGAGATTCTGATTTTTCCCTTCCCTTGCTGCCCAGGTGAAAATTTATATAGTGTAATGAGGAGTGTTACTAGCCAGCATGTGCTGCACATGTGAACCTTGTGAAAGCTGAAGAAAAGAAGGCTGAAGGAAAGGGGGCTGCTTAGAAAATACAAAGTCAGTGAAGGTGTTTGGACAGCTGGGTGATGTGTACCAAGAAGAACGTTTTGGCTGCTGGTGTGTTAGTCTCAGTAGGAGAAACTGAAGGCACGGAGATGTGAAGAGTTGATTGCAATTGTCTAGAAATTGAGGAGGCAGAAAGAATATCTGAATGTTTAATGGCAGAGAAGGTGGATGCCAAAAAAGCAAAGTGGACCAGACACTGTACTAAGCATAACCACTTTTCAAAGAAGGTATTGTTTCTATTTTACAAAAAATAAAATCTAGAAATTAAATACAAATCCAAGCTATACAGGTTTTAGTGGGAGACTTGGCTCTGAATTCCGGTCTGACTCTAAATTCTGCTGTCTAACGCACCATGATTTTAATTTTGGGTTTCTAAGAGACCAACAGAAAAAGGAACAACTGGAATGGGGCTAGCTTTAGGGGTAAGATGAGCTTGTTTTTGAGGTTTGATGTACTGGTAGGTTGTCTAGCAAGCATCTGCAAAAGTGGCATTTGGCTTTAGAGAGAGGTTGGGCATACAGTACTGAAAATTATTTGCATAGATGTGATAACTGGTAAGGACTCCAAGGGAGGCAATTAAGAGTTGAAAAAGAGAGAGAACAAAGGCTTAAGCAACAGTAACATTTTCAGGTTAGAAAAAATGGAATCAATTATTGAAAAGCCAGGGAAGGAATAGAAAGTTATGAGGAGAAATAGGAAGTGTAGTAGCACCAAAAACAAAGAAAACACTTGTACTTAGGAAAAGATTGTCAAAGCTGCTGAATACTGCAGATGTCCAGGAGACAGGTCTAATTTGAAAATTAGAAAAAAAATAGTTGGGGTCAGTAGTTTGATTTCAGAAGAGCATTTACACAGGAGTTAGTGTGTAATGAATTAAAAATTGAGATGGTGAAGATAGGGAAACATCATCTACTAACATCTGTAGACCCTTCTTTTGATATCTTGAAAATAGAAATGTGTGAGAAATTAGCATATGGTAGTTAGAAGGAGGAGAGAAGTCTAGGGAAGGTTTCAAGACTGGTCATCTTTATAGCCTGGTAAGGAAAGAGCCAGTTGAAAGGCTGAAAGATTGAAATGCAGGTGAAGAAAGGGAAATAATTTTCTTTCTTAAAGGAAAAAAAGTTTTTAATTTCAAAAATACTGAAAATAGTAATAATGCCTGTATTCAACCACAGAAAATTAAATAAAATAAGTTAAAGACTCTTCTTAAATCCTCCAGTTTGCAAACACCTTTCCTATTCCATCTCTGTTAATAGTTTGGTGCAAATCTTTTCCAATTTTTTCCTTTATTTAAACAAGCATCTCTTTCTTTCTTTTCTCTCTCTGCTTCTGTACCCAAATATGCATTTTTCTTAAATAAAAATGAAATGATGCTATATATATGCATTATATATTTATGTTTTCAAATTACTTTTTTCATTGTATCTATCATAGAGTCCTTTCTAGGTCAATACACACTTACACATACCAAATCCATCTTATTCACTTTAATAGATGCATAGTGTTCTTTTGTTTGGCTAGATTATAATTTGTATAGAAATTTCTTCATTGGTAAACTTTTCTTGGTAGCTTAATTTTAAAAAGCAGATTGCTGTGTGTTGTGGGCTGAATAATAGTCCCCACAGATATCCACACACTAAGCTCTGGAACCTGTGAATTTTACCTTATATGGTAAAAAAGTATTTTGCAGGCATGATTATTAATTTAATCACCTCAACTAGATATTGAAATAGGAATACTATCCTGGATTACTTGAGTGAGCTCTAAATGTAATCGCAGAGTCATGTGATGACAGAAGCTGAGAGAAGCAGCGCCAGACAGGCAGAAAATGCTACACGGCTGGCTTTGAAGTGGTAGGAAGGTGGCACAAGCTGAGGGATAGAAAGAAGCTAGAAAAAAGCAAGGAAACAGATTCTCCCCCGGAGATGCCAGAAGAAATCGGTCCTGATGACATGTTAGTTTTAGCTCCATAATACTCATTTTGGATTTCTGGCATACAGAAGTGTAAGACATAAATTTGCGTTGTTTTATGTTACCAAGTTTGTGGTAATCCAGTATGTCCTTACCTGAACTTTATTATATCTGCAAAGACCTTATTTCCAAATAAGGTCACATTTATAAATATGAGGGTTAGGATCTGAACATAACTTTTTGGGGGACACAATTCAACTCACATATTCATTTAAAAAAAGTCAATTCCATCTGTGAGTGGTTTTAACATTCGATTTCTGAGAACCTACCATTTAATCCTGGCCTTGTTATTGCCTCATCCCAATGACAAAATTCTTGCTGGATTTGAGATTTCAGGAAGTCCCATAAGAAATAGCTGAGCATAGGTGGATATTTTGGGGATAATGAGCTTGGTGCGCACATCCCAGATTATACACATGTAGAACATTTTTAAATAAAGTTAGTAAACTTTATTAGCAAAAATGTTGCTTAGCAAAACTAAGCAACATTTTTACACACGCATATATATAGAATGTATGTGATCTATTTATGAATATACCTTAAAAGCAGCAAAGTGTGGGGAGAGGAATGGCATAGGCAGGAGCACACGGTGGGTGGGTTCATAAGTGTTTATGATTGACTTCCATTACTTACATAAACGTTCATTAGCCATACTCTTTTGTATGCAATATGTAATAAAACAGCATACTAGTTATGCTTTAATGTAAAATTGTACTTACATAACACAAAATTTAAAAGAAATGGTATACAGATGGTCAAATATATGCTTTGAGAAAAGAGCGGGATGTGCTGAGCTCAAAAATCGACACTGGAAAGAAATACCAACTGTTTCATCAAGCTAACTTTTCCAGGTGTTAATCGGAAAAGCTGACAGCTGACAAAGCACCAGGTGAACCCAAGCTAATTATGAAACAGTAAAACAATCTGTGTTTCTATGAAACTCAAGTATCAACAAATCGGGAGGCTCATAGAGTGACCAAAAGCATTCCCAGAACCGTAGCTTCCAGACTGGTTCGCCACCTTCCTAGCGAAAATTCCTTTTCTTAAGATTCCTAGTCTGAGCAAAGACACTTGCCCTATTCTAAAATGGCTCCGACGTCCACAACTTAAATACAGCGCATGTCCGGAAATTACGCAGCCCCCATAAGGTAGCGCACCCTTACCCGTGGGGAGCGTTTCCGCCATTTTTGAAAATCGGGACGGTGCTTTGGATAAGTGTAGTTGCCGCCACGATGGCAGCCTTTGCCGTGGAACCCCAAGCGCCCATGATGGGTGAGTGAAAAACTGTTCTCTTTGCTGGCACTGCCATCCACGCTGTAGGTCCGGAAGCGGGCAAGACTGAAAGGCAGTAGTCAGGCTCTTGCCTGCTGGTTTCGGTCGGGGAGGGGGAGTCCTGGGTCTCCCCAAGTTCCTAGTCGCCCCCGCGCTGCTCAAGGCGTCACCATCCTACCGCTACCGAGGTGGCTGCGGAAGCTGTGCGCCCTGGGAGGGAGAAGAAACGGCTGTCGGGCGGTGACTGAGCTGTGTTTATGCCCCCGCACGCCAGCCGCACCAGACTGGCCCTTACCTGAGACTCCCTACAACGCGCGAGACGCGATGCCAGGTTGCTGGGTTCCGGGATCCTCGGAAGCGTCCTAGGGAAGGAACTGATCTGTGTGCACGTGGGTGGGCGGTGCCCTGGAGTGTGTGGTTACAGTCCGCTCTCCTTGGTCACCAATGCTTCCAGTTCCTGTTTGGACTCCTCTATTCTCCCGGGCTTTGCAAAAGGTATCTGTTATTAATGGAAGCTTGAATCGTGCGACATTTTGATCAAGCAGGTGATTGTCATCATTGAGATATTGACCTTAATAGCAAGCTAGGCGTTTGCACAATTTTTCCCGCCTTTATCTGGGGACGGTGGCTCTAAGTATTGTAGGAGATCTTTTAACCAGTCAAGATCTAATTTTTAAAGATTCACTCTCATTGTTTATTAGAGAGCCTTGTTGAAATATGTCGTCTTTGAAAAAAATCTGCCAAGTTAACAGCATGTTGATTTCCTTTTTTTTTTCGTTATTTCCCTCTGCTGGGCTTTGTGACTTGTGAGAACTGTCGAAAATTTTAGAACAGAAAATAAACCGTCTATTATTACAGAGACTTTCTGAAAATTAAGTTATAACTTTCTGAGTTTGGAAAAGAGACCAAGTGCGATATATATTCTGTAGAATGAATTTTTTAGATTTTAAGGGCATGCAATCCTTGCCATGTTTGTATAAAATAAGCTCCTTTTGAGAATAGAGTAACTTGAACTACTTTAGTGTGTCATAAAATACTAAATACATAACGTCAATGCTGCAGATAACTGTGCTACATTGAAACTTACATACAGATGTCAGTCTAGGTATTTATTTTTCGTATAGCTTAGAGATCACGAAGCTCATTTTCAGTTCCAAAGTTTTCTATTCAACAAAAACATATTAGAGTACATGTGTGTTGTGGTTACACATGTGAATAAACCTATCCCTATGTAGTGTCTGGCCGGAAATCTGACATTAGCTCATCTTAATTGTTCAACACCATGTATTGTAGATATTCCAGATAGTTACTGGTATATTAAAACTTCAACAAACTGTGCTAGCTGAGTAGTTATTTAGGAGTACAGACTGTGAAAGAGAATTTAGAACCTGCAACATCCATTGGTTAATTTCTCTCTTTGAGTGAAATTTTGCCCAGAGGAGCGGTTAATGACAGTCCAGATTAAGAGCCCCTTGTGCCCTCCTAACTCTCTGGTGCTTTCTACTGTGTCAGTGTATATCCAGATATATCAGAACTTTCCTTAATTCTTATTTTACTTACAATGTATCTTTTTCTTCTGGGGGATGGAAGAGTGAAGGTAGTTGGTGGTGTTACCAAAAACTTTACATTTATTGCTGTGATTTTCTAAATATCTGTTCGGAATATGCTTGTGTTTAGGCTTTTGGTTTGATTTTAGTTTTTGTTCTTTGGAAATATTTAGTGCCATGTAACATAGTAACTAGCACTTTATGAAATAATTACAATGTAATTACAGTTTTTCACACATTATTTCAGAATTACTTTGCTTTTTTCCTTTTTTATACACTTGTGTTGATATGTAGGTCTATTATAATAGGAAATAAGAGGAAAAATAAATAATTGACAGTTTTTGGATAGCAAGAAACAAATTTTTGAGGCTATTTAGAAGTTCAGTAAGAATAAAAACTGTATGTGTAACATATTAAACATTTGATCTTTGAGTGCCACGAATCATACTCAGGCTTGTCACCTAGTTGAAAAATTATTTTTATAAGCAGAGATTGCAGTTCTGCACTTACACATTAATCATTCAGTTTTTGCTATTATAAGATACTGGTAGAATAATATTTATTGAGCACTTACTGTATATCAGGTACTAGGTCAAGTGCTGTATTTGCTATAATTCTAACAAAAGCTCTGTGAGTGGATGCTGTACTTACGCTTATTTTGCTGAGAGACCTGGAACCCACATCTCAGACTCCATTGCTTGTATTTTCCTTACTGGGCTATTTTGTTCTGAAATTAGAATGATATGGCTTGCTTATCTTCATAAAGGTAATAATATCTACCCTGTAAATTGTGAAGATTGATTTTGAATTGACAGCTGTGAGTTATTAGTTCTCTCTTTTAAGTTGAGACTGTATTAGGGAGAATTTTATTGATTATTCTTAACTTTAATGATTTAAAAAATGATCCAAAAATAAATTTTCCAACTCTCTTTAATGTGTTTCTGAGTTAGGATGCTAGTTACCACTGTTATTTCACAAGCACTCTAATGCGTGCATGATTACACTTTTATCACAAAAATGGTTCACTGTATTTAGGAATGGGGAAGAAAAAATGAGACATTTAGCAATCTAGACCCATTGTGTTTGATTTGCTAAGACTTTGTGTAATTAACTAGTGCATTCTGTCCTCCTTTTTGGTGGTTGCATATTAATAGAAACTGACCCAGAATTGGAAAGAAGTTCTGTTAGGGATTTTTAAAATAATCCATTAAATACAAATTTTTAATTTAAAAATAAGTGTATTCCAACCATAGCTGTATTTAAAAAAGGAAACAACAATAAGTGTTGATTTTTTAAACTTGTGAAATACTGTAAACAAAAACAGCTGTTAAAGGTTAACATTGTGCATACAAGGTAATTTACATTTTTCTAGAAATAGTTTTTATTGGCTTTAAAAGTAATAAATTTAACTATAGTTCTATAATATTTTGAGTTTTTATTAAATTCTCAATTGTGCTGGATTCTTACATCTTTTTGCTAGATACTGTAACAGAAAATTTCTTAATTTTTTTTTTTAATTCATTTAGGATCTGAACCAATGATGCTGGGTTCACCATCATCTCCAAAGCCAGGAGTTAATGCCCAGTTCTTACCTGGATTTTTAATGGGGGATTTACCAGCTCCAGTGACTCCACAACCTCGATCAATTAGTGGCCCTTCTGTAGGGGTAATGGAAATGAGATCACCTTTACTTGCAGGTAGGGGACATTCTTAAAATAGTTTTATAGTAATGTCAACACACATACTGCATTTTTAAGGAGTGGTGCAGGATTCACCCTCATCAACACATTTATTAAAAAAATTAAGTAATGCTTCTATTGTAAGACAAAGCTTCTAAGGCTCTTGGAATAGGTGTGTAAGCACCGTAAGCTATTATCATTTCAAGAACCATTCATTAAAAAATTCGCCCTATATTTCATTTATTCTAAGATGCCTTTGATTGTAAAATTCACCATTTAGTACCACTAGGAAAGAAAAACACTAAATATGACACAATGCTAAGATGCTATATTTTGTAAAATATATATCTCTGTTTTGGAGATGTTAAAGTTTCTATTAACTACTTATTCTGGAAACTTTTATTCAAAGTGCAGTCTGTAGATCAGCAGCATTGGCATCACCTGGGAGCTTGTTAGAACTGCATAATCTCATGCTTCACCCCACACCTTCTGAATCAGAGCCTGAATTTTAACAAGGTCCCCAGGTGACTCTTCAGCGTATTGAAGTTTGAAAAGAACTAGGAGACAGGAGTTTAAATCAATATTTCAAAAATGTTAATTAAAAAATCTTACCAGAGAGATAAAAGATGCCTTTGTTTTCTCACCTGACTATATTTTTTTATACATTGTAGGTGGGTCACCACCACAGCCAGTTGTGCCAGCTCATAAAGATAAAAGTGGAGCTCCACCAGTTAGAAGTATATACGATGACATTTCTAGCCCAGGACTTGGATCGACACCTTTATCTTCAAGAAGACAGGTGGTATATATACCCTCATCTGCAGTGTATAACTTCATGTTTTTATGCAGCTATACAGTGAGGGTCAATAATTAGAAATGTTTCCCTGAGGTCTGTTTTAGTGTAACTGTGTTGCACAGAATAAGCATTAAACACATTTATCATAGAATCTACTTAAATTGTGTTAATCATGAAATTTACTTAAAGGTGTAGAACCCCAGATTTTTTCTCATATAGGTAATTCTGTCGTTTTTATAGGTATGCCTTATGTACCTGCCCCTGCCCTCACCCTACTTAATATACATGTAGAATATGATTATGGTTTAAGTCACTCCAATTGTTTAAGGAGTTTAATACTTATAAATAATTTTGTGAAAGAACAAATGAAGATTCAGGTTTTATCCAAATGTAGGGTTTTATCCAGATGTAGGGCACTTGGTAATGATTTGGGATCTCTGTTTTACGAATGGCTTTATTAATATAAGACCAATATCTTTTTAGAGGCATATTTACCGTTTATTTATTTTGCTAAAAAAAAAAGCTGTCTCCTGAATATTTATGAGCTCGTTTTTTAGTATGCTTCTGGTGTAGGTGTTCTGATGGTGGTGGTTTAGTTGGTATAGGTGTTCTGATGGTGTCGTTTTAAGTCATAGGTTATATTTAAGGTAGACAGTCTCCGTTTTGATGGGACTGACAGCCAGAAAAAAGTGTCTAATACTTATGAAATACTGTATGCAGGCCCTGATCTTATAATATCTAATGTATTATTTAATCCTTATAATGAATCTGAGGTAGCTGTTATGAGCTTCATTTTAGTATTGGTGAAAGTAGGACACAGAAAGGTTAAGTAATTTGTCAAGGGTAAGGCAGCTAGTCTGTAGTAGAGTCAGGCTTCAAACCTAGGCAGTCTTGAATCTAGAGTCAGTATTTGTAATAGCTGTACTGTGTTAATACTATGATAACTCTTGATTGTCAGTTGAAAGGTAGTATGGACTTTTAAGTAGGAAGTTTAGTAGCTTTTTAGTCACAAGTGTTCTTTCCTATCACTATTGTGCTCAGTAGGACATATAAACAAAGCCTATCAGTTAAATTCATAAATTTTTTGTATAAAGATAATTCTGCTGTCTGATTTGGATATGTTTTATGCCTTTCCCTAAATCAAATTTAGTAAAGTTTGAGTGTTTAATATTAGAAAGCATCTTTCAGTGAATTTTGACTATTGGTAGGCTTGATACGTCTGGCATATTAGGCCTCCTTGTCAAGCAAAGCAAAATTCATGCATGTGTTAAATAGATTACCTTTTCTTTCCAACGCTTGTAGACCACTATCCAACAGTAGCCACTAGCCAAGTGTGGCAATTGATATTTGAAATGTGGCTATTCATACTTGAAATGTGGCTAGCCCTAAGTGAGATGTACTTTAAGTGTAAAATATACACTGGATTTTGAAGACTTATAAAGAATATGAAGTATCTCATTAATTTTTCCGTATTGATTACATATTGAAATTATAATATTTTGGATGAATTAGGCTAAATAAACTAAACTAAATTTCACCTGTTTGTCCTTTTTAAATGTGCCTAGTAGAAATTTAAAATTACATGTATGGCATGTGTTATATTCCTAATGGATAAATGTCCTGGTCTGGGTTGGTTTTGTAAAGATTGATGAATAAATCTGATGTTTAGTTTGGTATGAGAACTACCGGCTTCTAAATTTATGCTAGTTTTCATTATTCCTATGATGATACAGAAACAGAAAGGTAGATGACAGTTATTGCTATATTCAAAATGTTTAAAAGCTTCATGGGTCATAATTTATAGAAAATGTTTTCGACTTGAAAGTTAGTAAACATATTATTGCTAGATTAGAGCCCAAATTAGTTATGCTCCTTGAGACTTTGCCCAGCCTCTAATTGTGAAAGAAGTTGGCATTAAGAATTGAACAATAAATTTCTATCTCTCCTGACATTCTCTCAACATTCGGTTCTAGTTGCTAGATTTTCGATTTCCTTAGTTGAATCAGAATCTGTTTTAAAAAATCTATATAGTCTAGAAAAAGTCTATTCTAATTTTTTAAAACACTTTTTGTTCTCATTTCTTGATTGGATATTATCTTTGTTTATAGAAGGGTTTTTAACTACTTTAATCTTTAATTTTCTCATATTTAAAGGGACTAGTATTGATAATTTTCCAGCTTTGGTATTTTCTACTGGTAGTGGTAGGGGTATGCTGTCTTTTATTGTGTAGGCTGATTTGAATCTATAGTATTTCATGATTTGTGTCTATTTAAAAATAAAATTCTATTGCTTTTCTGTTTTTCTGTGTGAACTTGATGAACACCATTTTGTCTGTTACTACAAATATCGGACATTAGGAACTAGAAACAAATAGCTACCATGTCACTTTCTATAAAAAAAGTATTTTTAAAACTATGTAGCTTTTATTTTAAACAAATATGCTAAAGAGTCTGGCATGTTTTAAGTTAATACTGCTCAACTTAGAGTACCTTTGGACTGTGAGCTAGAGGCATCTCTAGCACCTGATAGAAATTCAATTATCTATCGAACAGAGCCTTTCAGTACTTACTGTGTTTATGTTATGGTTGTGCATTTTTACCTTAACACTTTCTCCTGTTTTTGTGTAGCCAAACATTTCAGTAATGCAGAGTCCTCTCGTTGGAATTACGACAACTACTCCCGGAACAGGTAAGCAACTCTTTTAACACCAAAGACTCATCTCTATTCTATGAATGAAGGTAATATACAACCTTTGTTAATAATTGCCAAAATTGGAAATTTTCTCAAGTGCCAATAACTTCAGGAAGGAAATACTTTGTACATTGATTCTTTTATGAATATATAGGCATGATAGGATATTCTCAAAATATTAAGAATTTTTAAAAAAAATTATATACTTAGATATTTGAAGTATCTCCTGAGTTACTAAAAATTGTGTAATTAAAAACTGTTGCAATTGGAGAGAAAAGGAATACTGACGAGAATGAATATAAAGGTGTTTTGAGAGATATTAATGTATAGCTATAAATCTAAATGCAGTTAAATACAAGCAACTGCTGATTATATCTTTTTTTCTTCAAGAGTTACGACATTTTTATCACCATCAGCATTATCCTTACCACAGTTCTTCATACGTATTCATAAATTTATAATCCCATCAAATGTTTATTCAACAAATATTTGAATCACCTAACCACATACCAGGCTCTGGGAAATAGTGAGCAAGATAGATAATCTCTGCCTTTATAAAGCTTACATTTATTCGCAGAATTTACATATATAAACAAAATGGTAAATTATAAAGTTTGTTAGAAGGTAATGCATTTTTGTGGAGGAAAAGAATTAAGCAGCAAAGGAGAGTTAGGGGGTAGAAGCTTATAGTTTTAAATAGGATAATGTATTAATTCTCTGTTGGTGCCATAACAAGTTACCACAAACTTTAAAAGTGGCTTAAACCGTACAAATGTATTATCTTACAGCTCTGGAGGTCAGAAGTTTGAAATGGGTCTCAGTGAGCTAAAATTAAAACATTGGTAGGGCTGTGTTCATTTATGGAGTTTCTGGGGGATACACTATCTTCTTGCCTTTCTGTTTCTAGAGGCTGCTCACATTTCTTGGCTCGTGGTGCCCTTCCTTTGTTTTCAAAGCCAGCAGTTTTCCATCTCTCTGACCATTCTTCTTTGGTCACATTTTCCTCTCTCTTTTTTAGGGACCCTTGTTAAATATGTTGTGTGCTTCTTGGATAATCCAGCATGATCTCCCTATTTTAGGTCAGCTGATGAGCAGCCTTAATTCCACCTGCAACCTTATTTCCCCTTTGCCATGTGAAGGAACATATTCACAGTTTCCAGGGATTAGGTCGTGGACATCTTGTGGGGGTCATTTCACCTACCACAGGTACTTAGGGGAAAAGTAACATTTGCTTAAAAACCTGAACTGAGGGAGGTAGGGAAAAGTGTTCTAGACAGAAAGAACAGCAAGTACAAAGACCTTGAGGTGGAAGTATATCTGGTGTGTTCGAGGAAGTATAATAAGAGGATAGTGTGACTGAAATGGAATAAGTGAGGGGGAGAAAAGTAGAAAATGTGGTCAGAGGTAATCAGGGACAATGTACGACAGGGCCTTGTAGGTCACTGTAACAATTGGTCTTTACCCAGAAAAGGTAGAAAACAATTAGAATGAGACTGCTCTTGTGATGAGAATAGTTTGGGGGCGAGGGGTTTGGATAGAAACAAGGAGACCAGTTAGGAGGCTACCAGCAATTCAGGTGAGAGATGGTGGTGACATAAAAAGAAGGCAGGAGAGGTGGAAATGAAGAGCACAATATCAAAAAAGATGGAGCATATGAAACAATAGCAAGACAGTAGATTTAAACTTAACCAAATCAACAGTTACATAAAATGAAATGTGCTAAACACTCCATTTAGGAGGTAGAGATTTTCAGAATGGATAACAAAAGCAATATCCAACTATATAAGTTGGATCTTTTGATCCATCAAGTCTAGATTTCTTCAGGCAAGACGTGAGCCCTCATTGGCAATGTCCTTAAAGTCTAGATTTCTTCTAACAATTTGTTCAAGGCAATTTAGGCCTTTTTATCATGCTCCTCAGAATTCTTCCTTTGCCCACTGCCTGATTCTAAAGTCCCTTCTCCATTTTTAGGTGTTTAACAGCACCACCTGACTTGTGGCACCAAAATCCGTATTTTCTATTGCTGCCAATAACAGATTACCACAAACTTTGTGGCTTAAGACAACGCATTTATTTCACAGTTTTTATAGGTCAAATGTCTGGGCACAGCTTAGTTGTTTGCTTAGAGCTCAGGTGTCAGCAGGGCTGTGTTTCTTTCGGGAGTGTCTGGGGATCAGTGTGCTTCTGTGCTCATTCAGGTTTTTGGCAGAATTCATTTTCATGTGGATACGAGAAGGAATGAGGTGCCTGTTTCCTTGCAGGTTGTCACCTTGAGGTTATTCTTAGCTTCTAGAGGCTGCCCTCATTCTTTGGTTCTTTGCTCCCCTTCCATCTTCAAATATAGCAGTGGCAGATCAAGACCTTTTTCATGCTTCATATCTCTCTGACTTGACTTTTCTGCATTCTTCTGCTAGAAACTCATTTGATTATATTGGCCCCACAGCAATAATCTAGGGTAATTCCTTATTTTAAGGTCAGCTGATTACTAACCTTAATTTCATCTGCAAAGTTCCTTCATGGCAATACCCAGATTAGTGTTTGAGTGAATTACCAGTCAGTCAAACCAGGGGACAGACATCTTTAGAAGTCTGTCTAACATGTGTCATGGTCAAAAATCTAGTATGTCACCCCATTCTTTTCAGCTATATAAGCAAGGTGGAGTGTGCTTTGGTTTTTTTTTTTTTTTTTTTTTTTTTTAGTAGAGACGGGGTCTCGCTCTTGGTCAGGCTTGTCTCCAACTTGTTATGGGAGCATTGGAAAGTAGGGTTTTTTT
>NW_012149174.1:10109700-10119585 GCF_000956105.1 Propithecus coquereli
CATAATGTTAAGTAATATATTTTATGTTTTAGAGGCTCTTAGTTGACTGAAAAGCATATATTTTCTTATTGTCATCAAGTGGAAAAGCACAGGATTAAAGTTGATGATATATCCTTTTGTTGACTTATTTTTTTCCCTAACATAGTAACTTCTGTTAGGTTTTATAATTGTAGAAATCATATATGAAAATACAAAAACAGTGATAGGAAAAATATACCTATCATGATTTGGCCACTGGGAGACACTGCTGCTTCTACTTTGAATTTGAATAATTTACATATAGAAAGTCTTAATGGGGCATAAGTGCAAATATTTTTGAAAAGATGTGATGGACATGGGGAAACTATCATGCACGGCCAGTAATAAGAGATAGAAAAAGAGAATTGACAAGAAAATTGAGGGGAAAACCTAGACTTTTCACTTAGAGCAATTTTTTTTTTTAGCTTCTATATTTAGTGTTAAGTGAAGGTTATACCAAATTTGGTATAATTTGTAAATTTTAGCTGAGATTGGCAACATTTATAAAGAGATGTCATGGGATAATGGCATGAGTGCTATTTTATGCTTAGGGATTTTTTTTTTTCCCCCCTCTTTGGAGAGAATTTAGAATTTAGGTTTTTTGTGTTCAGTAAGGAGGGTTTCTTTTTGTTATTTTGTTTTTAATTCTGTAACTAATGTTAAGGTGTCTTGTAGAATCTAATTTCTGGTGCAGGAAAGCCTTGATCATAAGACAAAGGACATCTGGATAGAAGAATATCAGAAACTCTTTCAACCATAGTAAATTATTGCCCCTGGTAAAGAACACTGAATATGTTTGCTCTATCTTTCTTCATCCTCATCCTTCAATTTTCTGCTGCTGCTGTTTAAAATTTCCTCTGATTTTTATCCTCCTTTTTATTTTTTAATTTTTTCTTGAAGTTCTTTCACTTATAATATCAGCTCTCTTACCAAATAGTAAGCCACTTATTAATGAACTAGAATCCTTATTTGTGTTAGCATATCGTTAACAGGTTAAGTGTGATACTAAGTGATATGCTGTAGCACCGTGGTCCCCAACCCCTGGGCCTCTGACTGGTACAGGTCTGTGGCCTATTAGGAACTGGGCTGCACAGCAGGAGGTGAATGGCGGGCAACTAAGGGAAGCTTCATCTGTATTTACAGCCACTCCCCATTGCTCGCATCACTGCCTGAGCTCTGCCTCCTATTATTAGATCAGCCGCGGCATTAGATTCTCATAGGAACCTGAACTCTACTGTAAACTGCATACAGGGGATCTACGTT
This sequence comes from Propithecus coquereli, assembly GCF_000956105.1. Taxonomy (NCBI): domain Eukaryota; kingdom Metazoa; phylum Chordata; class Mammalia; order Primates; family Indriidae; genus Propithecus; species Propithecus coquereli. The sequence goes on from NW_012149174.1 coordinate 10,110,982, forward strand.
GCGTGCTCCTTATGAGAATCCAGTGCTTAATGATCTGAGCTGGTGCTAAGGCAGTGATGCTAGCACTGGGGAGTGGCTGCAGATACAAATTATCATTAACAGGTTAACAATGTAACAATAATAGAAATAAAGTGTGCAATAAATGTAATGTGCTTGAATCATCCCCAAACCATTCTCCCCCTGCACACTGCTCCACCCCATCCCCCGCCCACTCTCCGTGGAAAAATTGTCTTCCAGGAAACCGGTCCCTGGTGCCAAAAAGTTGGGGATTGGTGCTGTAGCACATTCGGGCTGCTTTTGTTGATACGAGGACCTCAGAGTTCTGATAGTATTCCCAGAAGGGCAGAAAAAGGACTCTTTTTCTGATCTGGGTTAGCTTCTCCTTATATGAGCTCCTATTAAAGCTCTCTGTGCTTGGCTCTTAATCTTTTTCCATTACTGAAGTATGAACTTCTTCAGGAGAGAAATTTTTTTCTATATATTCAGTGTTTACCCGTTATAGAGCTGGGTCCAAAGGGCCTTAGTAAATATTTTTTGACTGAATATGTTGATGGATGTAAGTTGTAGTACTGAGTTGACTGGTGGCCCCCAGAACAATATGTACACATTCAAATCCCTGGAACCTGTGACTGGTCTTATGTGGCCTCCAAAATATGATTAAGTTAAGGATCTTCAGAGGAGGCTCTCAAAAAGGTAGAGTTAAGGAGGTGGGGTGGGGGGGGTTGTGATTCTGGATTACCTGGATGGTCCATAAATCCAATTACAAGTGTCCTTATAAGAAAGAAATTTGACACAGAAGAGGAGGAGAAACATACAGAAGAGAAGTGATGTGGTTAGAGGTGGAGAAACAGCAGGAGTGGGGAAACTGCACCCTCACGGCCACATGTAGCCTTCCAGATCCCCAAGTGTAGCCCCTTGACTGAATCCAAACTTCACAGAACAAATGCTTTATTAAAAGGATATGTTCTGTGAAGTTTGGATTCAGTCAAAGGCTACACTCAAGGATCTAGAAGGCCACAGGTTCTGTCGTTGCTGAGCATACAAGCAGTCACCAGAAGGTGGAGGAGGCAAGCAGTAGGTTCTTCCCTGGAGTCTTCAGCATGCGTCTGGACTTGCCAACAATTTGATCTTGGACTTCTGGCCTCCAGAACTGTGAGAGAATGAATTTCTGTTTTAAGCCATCCAGGTTGTGGTAATTTGTTACAGCAGCCACAGGAAATGAATGTACGTATATAGTATTTTAAGGCAATGACATCCCAACATCACTATCTACTACCAAGTAAGAGGATTGAAATATTTGTATACAATTTGGCAGGGCATGATTTTTCTTTAATAACACTGAATAAACACTAACCTAATTCTAGATGTATTAGTTGCTTATTGCTGCTGAACTATATTATCACAAATTAGTGACTTAAAACAACTCAGATTTATGATGTTACAGTTGTGGAGGTCAGAATTCTGAAATCGGTCTCAATGTGCTAAAATACAGGCTTTGGCAGAGCTGCATTCCTTCTGGAGACTCTAGGGGAAAATCTTTCATTTTTTTTCTCCCCCTTTTCCAGCTTCTTGTGGCTGCCCATATTCTTTGGCTGGGCTTATGGCTCCCTACCATCTTCAGAGTCAGCAATGGCAGGTGATTCTTTCTTACATCGCTCTTTTCCCTCTTCCTTCCCATTTAAAGACCCTCGTAATTATATTGGGCCCATATGGATAATCTGGGATAAACCTATTTTTAATTAGTTGTCAAACGTTTATTTAATCTCATGTCAAACTAGCCATGGTATCACTGAGGAGTCTCCAGTTATGGAGGGGGTAATATTTTATGTTTTAGTGAAAATAGTTTTAAAAAATCAAATAGCACTTAAATACTTATAATGAAATGCAGCAGCTTAGCTTTATTACGAACTAACTAGTCCAGATCCTAGAGCCATTCTTTTTGAAGTTTACTTCCACATATCTAAATGAGATGCTGTATTAGTTTCCTGTTGCCACTGTAACAAATTACAACAAATTTAGTGGCTTAAAACAACTTAAATTTTATTCTCTTACAGTTCTGGAAGTCAGGAGTCCAAAATCAATTTCACTGGGCTAAAGTCAGGGTGTTGGTAGGATTGGTTCCTTCTGGAGGCTCTAGATAAAACGTTTTCTTATTTTTTTCAGCTTCTAGCTTTATTCTTGTTCATGTCTCCTTCCTCCATCTTTAAAGCATATCATTCCAATCTCTGCTTCCATCATCATTATCACCTCTCTGAGGTAAAATCTCCCTTTGTCTCCCTCTTGTAAGGTTACTTGTGGTTACATTTAGGGCCCACCTGAATAATGCTGGATAATCTTCCCATCTCAAGATCCATAATCATATCTGTGAGGTCCCTTTTACCACATAAGGTAGCGTTCACAGGTTTCAGGGATTAGGACGTGGTCATCTTGGAGGGCTGTTGTTTAGCCAACTACATATGATTATATTGCTAATTCTTGATTTTCAGTTTTCAATTTTGCTATTTAAGGTAATTAAAGGTATTCTATCTTATTTTCCCCCAACATTATCAGAATATAATTATATCTAACTTTGTTCTTTTTGTCAGTGTTTATATTATTATGACTATGTAGAAACTATTCAGTGCTGAACCAATTAGTATACTTTATCCTTTTGGTAAAACTCTTGATTTTCCAGTAGTTGATAATTCTTATTTTTTTCTCTTAGTCTAAATCTAATTTTCTATGTGCCATTTGTTCCCTTTATTTTAACCAAACATTCTGTTGCTATGATAGATATCTTTTTGAGAATGCTCAGTTTCAAACACATTTTTTTTGTTTTAAATTGAGAACTTCTCTCTCTTAGCCTCTCTCGTGACTGTTTCCTGTTTTAGCATGGTGTACAACTACCATCCTGGGATTTGCCGTAACGAGTTTCTGGTGTTGAGCTCTTTTTCCTAGATAGCATGTCTTCCTCTTTCTTTATGTCCTAATTTCGGTGAAGAATATATTTCAGTAGCTTTCTAAGAAAGTTTGCATGGGCAGTGAAATTAAGACCTCGTGTCAGAAATGCGTAATTCTGTCTTCACACTTAATTTATAGTTTGGCTGGGTATGGTATTTTAGGTTGGAATTTTAGAGGCATCATTCCATTGTTCCAGTGTTCTATGGAAGTTATTTGTGGTGGTGATTCCTGAGTATGTTCCCTGTTCTGGAAAAATTTATGATCTCTCTGTGGTTGGTATTCTCAATTTCTTAAACGTGCCTTGATGTGGGACTTCTTCATTTGTTTTCCTAGGGAATTGATGAATTCTTTCAATCAAGATGCTTATATCCTTCAGTTCCGGGAAACTTCCCTGTATTATGTTTGATAATTGCTTTCTCTGCTTTTTCTGTTCCCTCTTTCTGGAATTCCTTCTGTTTGTGTGTTATATCACTACAGAGATTTCTAATTTTCTACTTTTTCTCCCTTTTACATGATCATTCGAATCTCTGTTCTGCTTTTCGAGAGACTTCCTCAATCAATAATTTTTAAATTTTTTCTGTCATTTTAATTTCCAAGAAATTTTTTTATGAGTAGCTCTTTGATGTACTTAGAAACATAGCATTCTGTTCTTTCAGGGGTAAAAAGTCTTAGCAGTGAGGTTAATAGTGGTCGTCTTCTGTTCTTACTGTCTGGTCCCTTCTAGTTCTTATTTTGTTTGGCTTTTTTTCCATCTGTTTTATGATGGTGGAGGCATATTTGTTGAATGAAACATTAAATAGCTATTTGGAATCTGTGTATGCAGGGGTTTGACATTGGCAGGAGGGTGGAATTGTTGGAGAGAAGCTGTTTTGTCTCTTACTGGGCTTCATTGTAAGGATTTCGGACAGTAAGCTGTCTGTTGGGAGAATCTAATTTCAGCATGTGTAGGTTTTTGTTTTGTTTTTAATTTTCCCAATGAAGAATCCTTTAATTCTTAGCCTTAATGCCTAAGCTGCTGTTCTGAATATAGACCAGCGGGGGGCGGGGGGACCCCTTTTCAGTATGCCAGTTTTCACTTAATCTCCTTGCAGTTGTTCTCTACTGGGACTGGACTCCTTCAGTCTTGAGCTGTTCAGGTTTCTTTCTTCAGAGACAAAATCCTCAGTCTTGGGGTTGGAGGGGGAGAGTGACAATTATCTGGCTGCCTAGGATGAAGAGGGGCCTGGCATCTAAGCCCCACATACTTTAGTTTTCCTTGATTCAGCTAGGAGCCTTTCACAGTACCAATGGTCTCCAAAACCTGAGATTTTCTAGAATGATTGTCATTAGGTGTCTGAGAGGGATTCAGTTCACCATGCTCAATTGGACGTTGTATCCATTGTTCAATATGCTTTTCCGGTACAATGAGTGTGCCGAACCACAAAGTCTGATTAAACAGTCCCTGTAAGATTGGCATTTCTTCAGACCCCAGCTGCAAGTTTGGGGGTCCCCAGGGCCACCATCACTTCAGACCAGCTGGCTATAAATTTGGGGGTTCCCAAGACTACTGTAGTGTTTGGCAATTTACTAGAAGACTCAGAGAACTCGCTAAAAGTACTTTTCATGTGTATTAAAAAAGTACTTTTTAAGTATATTTATAGTTACAGTTTTAGTACAGCAAAAAGATACAAATTAGAGCCAGCCAAAGGAAGAGGCACATAGGGTGAAGTCTTGCAGGTTTCCAAATCTGAATCTTTCCTTCCGTTGTCCTTAGGGGCATGTGTTATCCTCCCAATGCGGATGTATGGCAGTCCATACGGAGTATTACCAATTAGGGAAGCTCACTGGAGCTTCCACGTTAGAGTTTTTATTGGAGTTTGATGATGTAGGCATGATTGAAGTCTTTGATCAAGTGGTTGAACACAATCTCCAGTCCTCTTCCTCCTCCCAGAGGTGGGATGATATGTGACTAAAACCTCCAACCCTTTTATTACATGGTTGGTCTTTCTGGAGTGACCAGCCTCCACCATGAGTCACCTTGTTAGCATAAACTATCAGGTGCAGTCTCTAGGGGCCCACCATGAATAACAAAGACACTCATATTGCTGGGGAAATTCTCAGAGTTGAGAGGTTAGCTCATGGGAACTGGATGAAGGCCAGACCTCTCATTGAGCAGAGACCAAGTTCTTTATCACATAATTGTGCTACTTTGTTTCATGATAAGAAGGTAACATAACACTACCAGGAGCCTCTTTTGTCCAAGTTTTTTTTGCCATGTATCTGTTTAAAATTTACTACTCCTTTTTATCTCATTTTCATTTAGGTTAGTAGTCTGTTTTGAAATAATTGAATGTATTCTTTAATTGAAGACATTTTCATAAAGGGTAATAAGGTCTTTTGACCTCTACTTGAATCTGATCTTATGAAGAATGTTTGAATAGTGATTTACCAAGGGAGACACATTATAGTCCAATTTGTTGTGGTTTGATAGGCATACTTTATTTTCATCTTATAAAGCATAGCATGTAGGTACCAGAAGGCTGATTGAAAGGAAGTAAAATCAGTGGAGCAATTAAACATTAACTAGGTGGGGGGCAATTATGCTAAAGTTATGTAAATAGTTTTAGATTATGTATAAGTAATTATATTTTACAGAGTAGTTGACAGGGCAAAAATTAGATTGCTTATTCGTTTGAGACTTAATTTTCACTTGTTTTATTTTTAAAGGTCATAATGGCTGTCTCAATTTGAGCCTTCATTTAATTTCTTGCTTGAAGGTTATTACATGATGTATCATAACTAAATTGTACCTTCTTAATGGTAACATACAACATAGAAAATTTGAATTGGCTTCAGATTTTATACTAAAATGCTTTTTACTGTCTTTGGTTTGTTAACGGCATGTCTTTGTAGTAAGAACTAAATTTATTTAAGGGTATCTTTTGTATAAATGTGTGCTTCTGCTTACTTCCTAAAGGGGTAGTTGATTAGTTGATAAGCAGATTTTTAAAAACACAGCAGTTGTCAAAGTGGGATGGTCACTTTAAATCAGATTTATTTTGGAAATATGTTGAATAGGTTGAGTATCCCTTATCAGAAATGCTTGGGACCAGAAGAGTTTGGGACTTTGGACTTTTTTGGATTTTGGAATATTCACATTATGCTTGTTGTACATTGAAAATCTCAAATCTGAGATGCTCCAATAGCATTTCTTTGAGTGTTATCTTGGTGCTTAAAAAGTTAATAGATTTTGGAGTGTTTCGGATTTTGGATTTTCAGATTTGAAATGCCCAGCCTGTACCTATTAAATGCATCTGTGGTGATGAAGAAAAAAAAGAACTGTTAAAATGTATCATAGGATATATGTAGTTTAACATTCCTTTAAATTATTTACTTTGTATTTTCGTTTATTTTTTTTATTAGCTTAAACTCAATTTTAAAAGTCGGATAATTCCACAAGGCTGAGCCATGTATTAAACTGGGATTCCATTCTCTTTTATATACTTTGTTTTCTCTAGCATTAATAATTGTTGCATACCTTCACTTTCTTGATTACTTTTATAAAAATATTTGAATATTGGTTTTCCAAACTTTTTGGCTGTTAAATTGTTTTTTAGCCTGGTACTTGACTACTGTTTGAACATAAACATATAGGCACTCTTGAGCATCTTTTGTTTTTTTCTAGTAGGGTCTAGGATAGTGTTCTGAATTAAATAGCTTCTTTAATAAGCCTAATAGATCTGAGGTGATCTGAAACATATTTTACCTGAAGGAAAGTTTGTATTAATTGGTTAAATTAGACTAGTTCTGGTTTGAACGTTTGAGTTCAAAGAAGTTTAGAGACTTATCTAGCATACTCAAAGAATTGAGATTTTTGAAATTCTTAGGTGATCATATTTTTCTCTTAAGTTAGAATCATGTTGTTGCATTGTAGTTTTTACTTGATAACTTTAACTTTTGATCGTGTCCCAGGGTATTGTTTTGTTTTAATATTGTTTGGAGGCAAGAGATGGATGGACATCATTCTTAGAAGTCTTTCAGAGTCGACTCTATGAATGTATTTGTGCTGTTGATACAAAAGAATAATTGTACCAAATGCATAATTGATGTTGAAATTTTATTAGAACAGTTAACTTTTGTGAGTTCTTGTCTACTATCATTTGATTCGTGGAATAACGGATAAGTCTTACATTATAGGTTCATTACAGATACAATTAAAGGAAAGTAACATTTATTGAACCTTTTAAACATGCTCTCTTGATCTTCAACTGCCTAGATAAGTATTTTATATACACGTGTGCCTTGTGTTCTTCATGTGTAAATGGAGATGGTGTTTCTATTTTATAGAATTTGTTATTAGGGTAAATACGAATACATGTAAAGCATCTGAAATAGCTCCTTGTGTATAGCGTAAGTACTCAGTACATGCTGTGATCATCATCATTAATATTTTATTTTAATTATTCTATTGTAATATTTGAGAAATGAAGCTCAATTTATTTGGAAAAAAGCTCAGGCTTTTTTTTTTTTTTTAATTTGACCTTTTGAGTATAAAATCTTAAGACTAATTTGATTCTTCAGTCCGTCTTTGTGATTGGTTAATAGTACATCACCGTGGCCATTGAATATAGCTTGTCTGTTAAGAGAATGTCTTTTTGTATGGCTCTAAGGAAATCAGTCTATATTCATGAATAGGAAATTAAAACTCGGTAACCCTTTTTGCGTCTCAGTTTGGATTTGAATAGTGGCTTGTTTATTCATTTCCTAATAGGTCTCATTCCTGTAAATTTTTTTGTTAGGCATTTGTAAGACATATAGCTACCTGACACAAGATCAACTGTCAATGGGAAAGAACCCAAACTCTGTAAAATAATTTAAAGAGGTTTATTCTGAACCAGATATGTGTGACTGTGTCCTGGAGAGCCACGCCCAAGAAACCTTGAGCAAGTGGTCCTGCTGCGTGTTTTGGTTACAGTTTGGTTTCATATTAATATATTTTAGGGAGATGGGAATCACACATAAAGTCATGAATCAATATATGGAAAGCATACATTGGTTTGGCCCGAAAAGGCAGGACATCTTGAAGTGGGACATTACAGGTTATAGGTGGATTTAAAGATTCTTTGATTTGTAATTGGTGAAGGAAATGAAGCTTTGTTTAAAGGCTTGGCATGTTTTAAGTTAAGGAAGTCTGTTAATCAGAGACAAGCCACTGCCACTGGACATTGATGACGTGTAGGTATGGTTTAACCTTTGTCTTATATGACCTTAGGCTTGTTAATGATTTTGTATCTTATTGTTCCAAGAAATAACCCCAAAAAAGACAGGGCATAATTAGGTGTGTCTGACCTCCCTTCTCATGGCCAGCAATTCAGCTTTAAGGTTTTTTTATTTTGAGGAGTCCCCTTGGCCAAGAGGGAGTCAATTCTGTTGGTTGGGAGGCTTAAGCTTTTATTTCAGTTTATACAGCATCACCACAATATGTGTTTTATAAGGATAAAATGTGGTCAATTAGTGTAGAAAATTTTGAGTTGTATTTATAAAAATTTCCTTATTGAATAACCTCTAAATTTTTAACAAACTAATGTACATTCTAAATATCTTATCATGATGAAGTAGTATATAGCTTTTTATAAACCTTCTATCACAGTAGCTTTTATTTTTCTCCTATAGACAATCTTTATT
>NW_012149174.1:10120785-10143732 GCF_000956105.1 Propithecus coquereli
AGCTAGGATTACAGGCGTGAGCCACCGTGCCCAGCCTGTTACCTCTATGTTTTCATCTCCTTGCTTTAACCTCATATCCCTCTCCCTTACCGTGCAAACAGTGGCTTCTTGCTATTCATCTAACACCAGTCATGTTTTTTCTCAGGGCCTTTACTCTTGTTATTTTCTTCATCTAATAGTTACTTCTTCAGATATTGACATGTTTTGTTCTCCTTCATGTTTTTGCTTTAATAGCACCTCAGTAAAATCTTTTTTTATTTAACCCTTCCTCACAAATAGTTATTATCTCCCTTCTCTGCATTATTTTTTTTCTCTACAGGATTTTCTGTTTTCTAACATACTAACATAAATATTTGTTTATTTGTCTGTCTTCCTCAGAATTTAGGCTCCATTACGCATAGGTGTTTTTTTGGTTTTTTTTTTGTTTTTTTGGTCTAACTTGTTTACTACTGTATCCTTAATACCTAGAATGATGCTTGGTGCATATTTAAATGCTGAAGAAATATTTCTTGAATGAGTGTATCATTATTGCTACTACAGAGATGAAAATAGTCTCTGCTTCTCTGAAATGTATAATCTTAATTGGACGGTGCCTCTGAGGTAAAATGAACACGTAAAGTGTGTATCATGGCATGTTGGATACATAGAAGAACTCATTAATTGGTAGGTGTTAGTGAAGGATAAGAAACAACAGGATAAGACGTTTTAGATAGAAATGACCTGAATAAAAGAGAACTGCATTCACATATTATGGGGTAGGGTGGATACTGTTTAGGGACATACTGGAAAAATAAGGTTGGAACCATATTGTGGGGGCCAAGGCATTTGGATTTTGTTTGGTGGGTAATAAGTTTTTGAATATTTTTAAGGCAGAGGTGCTGTGATGAAAATGGTAGATTTGGAATAAGAATCCAACAAAAGTCTTCAAGGTTGATTGGGAGATCCTTCTGGTGTAGGTTTAACCAGAAATTAATAAAGCATTTAGCAAATTTATAATAAAGCATTTGCAAAATCATAAATGATGCCCAATTATCGATTACTTCCTCTCATTGTATGATAGTATGAAATTGCCATTTGATCACTTGTGTGTTTTCTACTATGTAATTGCCAACTTTTAATATACTTCGTCATTTAAAACTAAGATCTTTGATTTAAAATAAACTAAGGTGTTTATATTGGTAACTAACTGAATGTACTACTACAGGGCAAAGTATGTTTAGTCCAGCAAATATTGGTCAGCCACGAAAGACGACATTATCTCCTGCCCAGCTGGATCCTTTTTATACTCAAGGAGATTCCCTGACTTCAGAAGATCACCTTGATGACACTTGGGTGACTGTGTTTGGGTAAGGTTTTGGATCATTTACCTTCCTAAAAAATACCCCCATCCCAATTTTATAATGAATACTATCAAACATACAGAAAAACTGATTCTGTTTAGATAAAAATCAGGGCCATTGCATTCCCTTGTTCTCCAGAATTCAGGACCCATACCCAGCTGTATATCCATAGCAATTTGGCTGGCTTCTTTATTCTTTTTTTTTTTTTTTTTCCTTTTATGTTTAGATTTTTATAGTCTCTCATAAAAACGTCTGCATGTTTTTGAACATGTATGTCCACTTTTAAGTCTGTTTTTCAGGCTCGATGGTAGCAGTGTCACTTTTAAGAGTCTCAGTAATTAGATAAACTACTTGAAGTACTGCTAGTCCTTTTTTTTTTTTTTTTTTTTTTCATATTTTAAGGCGTAACTTTCCCAGCTATTTCTTTTGTTACTTTTGGTAGCCTAACCCTCATTATGAAATTAATTGCAAGATCTGAAGCATTTTTCTTTAAGGGATTAAATATTTTATTTTGATCATTCATTGGAAATACTTCTAAAAAATGCATTATAAATGTTTCTTTTTTATAGCCTTTGTCTTGCTGATTTAATGTCATCATGAAATATCATTTATCTGTTTGGATGATTCTTTTATATAGAGTATTGGAGTAAAGTGGCCCAAGAGTCCTAGAATTATGGTTTTTTTTTTTTTTTTTTTTTTGCTTAATACCTTCCTCACTTATAGCCATTATTTCTCCTTTGCACGTTTGTTTTCTTTATCTCTACTCTGTAGGTACCCCATTTCCTTTGTTTTCTTTGGGATTAGAAATCTCATATCCAGATTTATATAAGTAAAATAAAATTCCAGTTCTGAATGCAATACATATTTTACTCATATTTTAATGTGTTTACTTTCTTATTTATTTTTGTGACTCAGATATTTTTCTTTAGGGTTCTAATCCAACCTACAGATAACTGAAGTTAGTGGTTAAAGAACCTCCAGATAGATGTTTCTACACTACTGATAGTGATTATTATTTTCAGATTGAAAATACCTTTATTGGTAGGACTATCAAAGTAATAATGTCTCATTGTAAGTAATTCAAACCATACAGAATTTTATAAAGAAGAAAGTAAAAGTCACTTAGAATTTTCCCATACAGAGATATGGGTAATAAAATTTTGTTAACCATCCTTTAAAATGATTCTGTACCATTGCTGTTAGTGCTAAGTTTTATTTTTGTTTCAGGGCTAAATTTCAAAATTTTTAGGTAATGCTTGATGCATAATGATATGTCCTGTAATTTATAATTCTTTCTCTTTCAATAACCATAGTATACCTAAATATTGCATATAAACACACTATAAAATATATACAGATCTGCAACTTAATAGATCTTTTCTGTGAGATGTGATAATGACAGAGTGGAATTTTTAGAGATTTCAGAGGTATAATCTGAGGATGGAGAAGAATGGCTGAGTCAAAACTAACATTAAGGTATTTGCTTTTGAGGGACTTTACATTGACAAGGTTAGCCGACATAGGGGAAAACAGGATGTTCAAGAATCTATTAATGTTCTAGACAGTTGGAGGGAATTTATCTTGAAACATTTGTAAGTATGGTAATTTGCATTTGTATTGATAGCGGAAGTTGACTGTTTCATTTGGACAACTCTTTTTCAGGTTTCCTCAAGCATCTGCTTCCTATATATTATTACAGTTTGCACAATATGGGAATATCTTAAAACATGTGGTAAGGCTTAATTTTTTTCAACTCAGGATTTTGGTTAAGGAAAGATAAAATATAAATTGAAAGAAAGTTTGCTTCTGAATTTTGTCTATTTTTCCTAAACTTTATAGTTTTTTTCTTTATGTTTTGCTAGAATATGTCCTTTGGAATCTTGAAGGTTAGAAGTTGCATAGTGTTTGATTTAAAAAGATAAAGAGGAGATAAGGAAAAGAGTGAGAGTTTCAGGATCCATTCCCCCTTTCTTAAATAGTTTATAGTCTCTTAAAGATTATGCTAAATACTATAGTACTGATTTCCAAGTTGAGCTTGTTTTATTGGGAAATAAAAGAAGGGGAAAAATTTCTCACTTTATAGAATTTTTAGAGCTTTTCAGCTTAAAGCTTTAAAAAATTGTCTTGCACAACTTATAAATAAAAAATCTTTTTTCTATTACTAGAGATTGACTTAAGTCCTACACAAAATCAGATTGAATACAGTCTTAAAAAATTTTATAACAAGCATTAGTAAGACCTTTTTATAATAATTCTTTTGAGAATTTCTTTACTTTCAGAGAATATTTGCCACATATTCTTTATTTTAGAGAATTGAGAAGTAGATATAGATTATTGAAACTGTTTCCATAGAATTTTTGTTGAACCCTAGTATACAGCTTTTTACAGGGCATCAAGAAATGGAAGTAAATTTATCTTTACATGTTTCTTTCTTTTTTTCCTCCCTGAGACAAGGTCTTGCTCTGTTGCCCAAGCTAGAGTGCAGTGGCCTCATCATAGCTCACTTCAGACTCCTGGGCTCAAGTGGTACTCTTTTCTCAGCCTCCTGAGTAGCTGGGACTACATGCACATACCACCATGCCTGGCTAATTTTTTAAAAATTTTTTTGTAGAGAAGGGCTCCCTTATGTTGCCCAGGTTGGTTTCAAACTCCTGGCCTCAAGCCATCCTCCTGCCTCGGCCTCCCAAAGTGCTAGGATTATAGGCATGAGCCACCACGCCCAGCCCTGTTTCTATTTTCTAATAGAATTCATTAGGTGTAGATTTTATATATTTTAGTTTTTAAGAAACAACTTCATTCTTTGCAGATGTCTAACACAGGAAATTGGATGCATATTCGTTATCAATCTAAACTGCAGGCCCGGAAAGCCTTAAGCAAAGATGGGAGGATTTTTGGAGAATCCATCATGATTGGTGTAAAACCCTGTATTGATAAAGTAAGTTATTGGTGATGTAAGGAAAAGAATCTATATGAAGAGCAGTAGACTAGGTATTGAAATTGGTGGTTGTGTCACTTGGCTTCCCTTGGCCTCTCTTTCTTAGTTTGTAAAATATTATTTACTGTACTCTTCATCGTAAGCCCAAAGGTATTTAATCATAAGACTTTAGAGATAATCCATCCCAACCCCCCGCTCATTTTTCAGATAAAGGAAAGAGGCTAGGAAGGCTTAGGTAACTTGTCCAGAGTTGTTAAAGGTGAGGCCTAGATTTTAGGTCTCTTTTGACCACAAGCCCATTCTCTTTCTTCTGCAAAGCAGTATCAGATTCTTTAAGTACTTGAAAGGAATGGTGCTATTTCAGAATGAATTATTTCACGTGGATGGTAACTGACAGTTAACTTTTGAATGGCTGAAGCTTTTCGTTAGTCATTTCTATTTGAAAATATTAAAAAATTATTCCATGTTTATATACTTATTAAATAATACAGTTTAAACTTTGTGACTTGTAAAATCATTGTGAACATTCTTTAGGTGACTATGTGTGTACTTACATACGTGTACTACATACCAGGAACTGCCTGGTGTTGGCTGGTATACATACATTAATGAACAAAGCAGATGTGGCTCCTGGTCTTATAATCTATTATAAGAGTGCAGTTGTATAATTATTATTCTGTGCTGTAACAGATGTTTGCAGAAGCTATAGGAATATTTGGGGTTACTGAGTCTCAAATAGCTTTGGACTTTGATTTTCCCCTCTAATCCAGGTTTCCTCAAGAATCCCCTTTTTTGTCCTTGCTGATTTTTTTCATAGTGTTTGTTAGGAGATTCTTATTCTTGTGGTCTGTAATTGTATTGAGGTTGTTTTAGGTCATCGAAGTGAGATTTCTGGTTGAGTGTTAGATCTCAAATGCTAGCAAAGGAGCATATATTTTCTCAAGCCTAAAGTAATTTGAAAGGTTAATTAGATTATGCCCCTTTTGATACAATTTTTATTGTAAGTAGGGTGTAATATTGGATAATATGTATTACGTTTATAAACAGAGGAGTTGTTTCTTTGTTTCTCCAGAGTGTTATGGAAAACAGTGACAGATGTGCTTTATCATCTCCATCTCTAGCCTTTACACCACCAATCAAAACCTTAGGTACACCAACACAACCTGGAAGTACTCCTAGGATTTCTACCATGAGACCTCTTGCTACAGCATACAAAGCTTCTACTAGTGACTATCAGGTATTTTAAGGATTGGATTAAAAAAATGTACTTTGAAGGCTGAGTACATGTTTAGCTTTTTCATTGGATTGATTTAATCCAATCCAGTGTCATTAATATTTCATGCTGAGGTGATTACTTTGATGAAATCTTTAAACGTTTAAAATTCCATATTTTGAAGTTTGCATCTTGGTCATTCGGAAAGTTATCTTGAAGTTTTAAGATAACTTGCCATTCCTTAAAACATTTTGAGAGTTTGTTATTTTAGTATTTTCTAAGTTATATTTGCATACTTACAAAGTATCTCCTGTGTACATCTTTGGCATGAAGGAACATTAAAACCTTATAAAACTGATGACTAAATCTGATGGTATCACAAGTGAAGAACCTTACGTTGGAGTAGCTTTGGTTATCAAAAGAAGACATTGACCGGCTTCTATTCAGAGCGGAAAAATTTCTCATTTCAAAAAAGTTTAAAGAAGTTCGTTATATTCTTTGAAAAATGCTAGAAGTATTGTGACTCTCACTTGGTATGTTATTGTCTCTTGCTAATCAGCCAGGTGTTCTGAACTTAACCAGCTGCAGATACAGGTCCTGAAACAGCCACTTTAGTTTATGATACTGATCTTTTAAATTCTCCATTTTCTTGCAGCTTTTATGTTATTTGTTCAGTTTTCTAATTTAAGAAACAGATATTATTTGCTTTGCCAAAGGAATAAAATTTTGCCATTCTTACAAGCGTAAGAATATTCTGAGGCCATATTTTAACTTTTAAACTATATAATTTAGTGTTGTAAATACATTTTAATGTTTCTCTTTTAAATTAGCTATTAATTGTAGAATTGACTGTGACATTAAAGAAACAATGACCTAACAATTTTTTGTGTGTTTTTTTAATAGGTTATTTCTGACAGACAAACGCCAAAAAAAGATGAAAGTCTTGTATCCAAAGCAATGGAGTACATGTTCGGCTGGTAGTATAGTAACAGCTAAGAACTCAACTACCAAGAAGGTTGCTACACTAAAACAGAGTTAGCAGAGTACTGCTGGTGTCCTTTGGTTAGTTATATAACCACTCGTGGCAGTATTGGAAAGCTATCTCACACTTCTTTTAAAAAGAAGCCTTTTTCTTTAAGGATACAGCCTACTTGTAGCTCGCACTTTAAAAGATGCTTGAGATACATTTTAAAGAAAACTAAAAATCCCTGTAAACAGGATTTTGTGCTTTCTGTTTTAGTGCATGCTTAAGCACAAAAAACTCAGCGTTGATTACTGTAAATTAAATAATTGAATTTGTGGTGAGGCTTTGTAGTCTTCATGAGAAGGTGGGGTGAATTTCATGAAGAGGAACTATAGCTGCTTCTACCAAGACATAAAGATTATAATTAGCAATTTGAATTATGGTCTTTTAATTTAGACAGTATTTAATATTTTAATTATCCTTATTTGTATATGTCCTGTCGTGGATTGTTATCTTTCAGTAGTCTAAAACAAAAACATTCTTTTTAAAAACCTTCTACTAAAGTTTCTTAATAATAAACTTTGTCAATTGTATGTATTGAACATTTTTTGAAAGGGTGATTTTTATATTATAAAAAGTTTAAAGTATTCACTGAAATAGAGCAAATATGTCATGAGTCTTCATATGCCTGTAATCCAGCTTTAATTACCATTAAATTTTGCCATACTTGTTTCTTTTCTTCCCCTTTTATGTAAAGCACATCCCAGATGTAATGTCATTTTAATCTAAATACTTGCAGATATATCATGAAAGAACATTTCCATATGTAATTACAATGTTAGTATTCCACCTGACAGAATTAATAATAGTATCTTAATATCTAAAATTCAGTCCATTTAAGAAATTCCTTGTCGCCAAATTATAATATTTATGGTTGGCTTGTTCAAATCATGATCTAAACTAGGTCTACACAATAAATTTTGTCTGTTAAATGTCTTAAAATCTAATTTAGCTTCCTCTCTTCTTCCTACAGTCCAACACACCATGACTTGTTGAAGGAACTATGTGCATTGCCTGTAGAGTTTCCCACAGTTTGAATTTAGTCAGTTGCTTTCTTATTCGACTTGTTCATTTATTCCATATTCTAGAAGTTAGATCAAGAGAAGATTAGATTCTCATTTCATTTTTTTTTTTTTTTTGGCAAGAATACTTGATACAGTACAGTTTATATTAAATCAAGAGGCATTTAATTACGTTTGCCTCATTTTAAAAATTATGCTCAGATTGCTCATTGGACACATGGGCAGAAGCCTGACACCTTCATTGGAAAGTTCCTCATAATCTTTTCACTTGATTTTTTTTTAATTTTCTTGGGAGACAGAGTCTCTCACCCAGGTTTGAGTGCATTAGTGCAGTCAAAGCACACTGTAACTTCAGACTCCTGCCTCAAGTGAGCCTCCTGCCTGAGCCTTTCAATTAGCTAGGACTACAGGTGGGAACCACCATGGCGGGCTAGTTTAATTTTTTTGTAGAGGTGAGGTCTTGCTGTGTTGCGCAGGCTGGTCTTAACTCCTGGCCTCAAGCAATCCTCCCACCTCGGCCTCCTGAACTGCTGGAATTACAGGCATGAGCCACTTTGCCCAGCCTGAAAAGGAAGATTTTAATTGAAATGACCTGAATTGAAAAAACATGACCTTAATACATGCATCTAGGTAATCTGCATTTGTCCTTAACTTTAATATTAATACATTTTTATGAATAACATTTTATGGAAGATTTTGATGTGCATTTTAAATCATAGCAAACTACCATTGAAGACTTGCTTAGTTCTCTGAGAAGAAATGATACTAAGGAATGTACTGGCATGGGTAAAAATTCATTTATCATTATATTTATAGGGTATGTTTCATCTGAAAACTTTCACATTGAAGTCTTTCTCCTCCAGCTTAAAGTATGATTATATAATATATTCTATTATATGCAGAACTTAATTATTCAAGGTAGAACTGGCTACTAAATTCCATTAAAAAAAACATGCATTTGTATTTGAGTTATACTCATTTTTGCAAGTGGGCCCTTTTTTTTTATTTGGTTTATTGGAGGGGACATTTTATTTCCATAGGCCTCCATGGAGTATGAAGTTTGCTTTCTGGCTAAAAATACTTGCTTACTATAATTCGGGTTTGTTTTTTCCCCCCAACATCATATCTTACTCATCTTTGTTATTTTAAAAAATTCAGGAAACTCTTAGGAAGCAAGCGGACTTACTTTTGAATACTATACAAAAACAAGAGGGATATCTGTGAAGTTAGAAAAGTTACCCTGAACCAAGTTTTCTTTTATAAGTTCAGAAACAATAAGTTTCTTTTATAAGTTCCCACAAAAATAAGTAACATAAAATTATAGTCATGTAAAGTTGTTACAAAAAAGGATAAGAAACAAAAATAACATCCCTATAGACATTGAAACACACCAGAAAGGCATGCTCATTAAAATGATACTATCCATGACCTATTACTTAAAACTGAATTATAAGATGTTTATAAAATGATATAAGATGTGAAAGAATAACAAAATTCAAGTTGAAAAACTTAGAAAATATTAGAAATTAATAAAAAATCAGAAATGAAGACTGAACTAGAATAAGCAAAAGCAGATGAACAACAATTAATGCCCCAAGGGAAATGGGCGTTAGAAATCAGAAAAGAGACAAGATGAGTGGAGATACGACAGATTTTAGAGAGAGAAAGGAAAAGATGCATTCACAGAACAATACGACATGGAATACTTTGCTGGATTAAAGAGTTGGAGCTACATATTGGAAGAGCACCCTGCCTACCTGAAAATACAGTCCTGGAACAACCAATGGCAAGGTAGCAAGACACAAACTTTGGGATTGGCTATCTAGACAAAAATAGCAAGTGATTTATAAGAGCAAGGCTTAACAACACTGTATCAGGAGGATAAAAAACCCTTTAAAAGATATTTGTGGAAAGAAAATGTGAAGAAGAGATTTTATATCTAGCAAAACTGATTTTTAAGTGTAAAAATCACTCCTCAGACATGAGTGTGCCAGAATTCAGGGAACATGTTTCCCTTAAGCACTTCCTGAGAAATGATCCTAGAGAATGCACCTCAAACAACCTAAATAACTAGGAGATGTTGACCTAAAGTCTATGGTGAGCATTTAATTTGACATCACATCACTAGACCAAAGTGCTGACCAGATTGACTGCTTGAAGCTCAGCCCACTGTGTAGATTTTCCCTTACCACTATCTTTAAGGTCTACTCTGCGTCTAGAGTGGCAACAGTCAATTCTTTGGCTTACAGTCAAGTATCAAGGTGATTAATCTGGAAACCAAGCCTGGGTGTTTCTCTGTCAGCTGATGGTAGTGAACCACCCAATGAAGCCATTGTTGTAAGCTGAGGGAGAGGTGCTGGTGTCTTGGATGTAAGGGACATGGGCCACCTTTTCATGAAATTTGAAGCCTTGGGGACTGCCTGGGCTCTCTAATGAATGTATCGTGTGTTACTACCATGCTGGTCTAGTCTTATGGCTTGGTGGATGTGATAATACCCAGTTTATGGGTAGCTCTGGTCACATGGTTAATGAACTGTGATATGCCAGGAGCTACTCCTTAAACTGAGTATCTGCTGTGGGAAGACTGACTTAGCTCCAGAAACCCAAGGGTTTGTATTATGACTTCTGTAATCACAACTTGCCAGAGACTCCTTGTAGCATCCTTGTTTACTAAAGGATGTCTCTACCATCATGGGACTTGCCAGGTCATGTGGCCCAAGTGGCAGGGTTATTTGTACTACAGCCTGAACTTCCTGCAGAGCCCTCTCACTTGGCCCTACTAAAATCTAAATCACTTGCAAATTGGGTTGAGGGAGTTTTCCCATCTATATTTTGTGTTGTATCTAAAATCCAGAAGCCTACCACTTTTAGTGCTATGAGGATCAAGGTAAAATGATTTATTTTTTAGAGAGGGACTGTTCCAGTATGCCCCAGACCAATGGACCCATTATGACTTCACCAATGTGGTAATACTCTGAATTTTTGTGGTTTATCTCCAACTATGTAACTTACCAGGGTGTCCGGAGGACTTGCTAGTTATTTGTTAAAAAAACAATTTGAGCCACCATGACTGGCCCTGTTTTTGCTTTATTTTATAATGAAAATGCTTTTTAAAAAGTAGGAAGGGCCTGGGCACCATGGGTCACACCTGTAGTCCTAGCACTTTGGGAGGTTGAGGCAGGAGGATTGATTGAGGCCAGGAGTTCTAGACTAGCCTGAGCAACATGGTTAGCCCCCCATCTTGTATAAAATACAAAATATTAATTGGATGCGGTGGCATACGTCTGCAGTCTCAGCCACTCGAGAGGCTGAGTCAGGAGGCTTGCTTGAGCCCAGGAGTTTGAGCTTGCAGTGAGGTATGATGCCGCTGCACTGTAGCCTGGGCAACAGCAAGACCCTGTCTCAAAAGAAAAAACAAAACAAAAACACGAAAGCATAGCTTAATAAGTTATAAGATAAACAACCTTGTAACCATTATACTACCCAATGAAGAATTATGATTTTACAAGTTGTCTCCATGTGCTTCATTCCACACAAAATTAAACACTATTTTAAATTATATTTTAGTAGCTTTTTTCCTTGTTCTTTCATTGTCAAAGTCCTCATCATCCAAACATGCATTCCTAGACACTAGCTTAGTTTGCCTCTGTAAAAAAAAATCAATGTCTTTTAAGTCTTTTTTAATCTACAGGTTCTCCCTGTATCCTTTTCTTTATAATTTATTGTTGAAGAATCAGTGTCTTTTGAGGTACAGAGTTTCCCACATTCAGGATTTGCTGATTGTGTATTCTTGGCACAGTTCATTTGTCCTCTGTCTTTTGCAAACTGGCAGCTGCATCCAGAGATTTGATCAGATTTAGGTTTGATCTCTTGGCAAGACTATAGCTAGTGTTTTGTTCTTCCATAAAAGATCCATTAATTCATGGTGGCTTACAAAAAGGCAATTTTATTATTTTTATTTAATAGAATATTTTAATAAATTGACATTTTTCCTTTTCCAGTATTTTGTTACCAAATAATATAATTCATAGAGAAAAAGAAGAATATTTACTTGCTAGTTTTTAAGTTAATGAATTGGTTCTCTATCCTCTGGAGGAAACTAATAACTTTATTTCCTTATGAACTTTTCTAATTAAGTATATTTGGTGATTTCAGTCATTATAATAAATAAACATATTGAAGCTCAAATTATCCCATCTCGAGGAGCCTCTTTGTTGGCTCTAGTTGACTCGTGAGTCCTTTTAACTTGACTCTAGTAGTTTTTGATAGCTTGTTCATTATCAATCACAAAATGTTCTTTTACATTTTGTTGCATTTCCTGCCCCATGCCTAGAATCAGCCATTTCTCCACTAAACCCTACCTCTCCTTTTAGAGAAAAATGCCTTTTCAATACCATAATCTGGGTGCTTGGAATTGCATGTTGCTACTAAATTGTTTACTATATGTAATAAATTACTTTATGAGCTTATACTAATAGAATTCAAATTCAGAACTCCAGTTGTCTTTTGCAAACTTAAATTTATTCTGTATTACACTTGTATCTTCTAGAATTTTGTTTTTTAAAGTAATAGGTAATGACAGAATTGGAATGTCCAATTATGAGTTGTTTATTTTATCTCACATTACATGCACATCAGTCTCAGAATAACAATGCTAATAGTGTTTCCATTGATATAATTGTTGAGAATGGTTGAAAGCCATTTTTTTTTTTTTTTGCTTCTGCTCTTTCCATTCTCATTCCTCCCTCCTCATTTTTAATTGTGCTATATCTACATTGAGTATTTGGACATTACAAACTATACTCTCCCTTTTAACTTTATCTGTTCTTAGTTGTACAGTTACCATATATGTAATGCTCATGCTTATTATGTGGATACCTTCCTACTCATTTTGGTTGTTGAAACTCATCTTCTAGTACATTCTTCAGGACGTGTTCATGAAAACGTGAACACTGAATCATTTTTTGAATTACATGTGGTTAAGTTTTTGCCCTTTATACTTGAATAGTGTTGTTGCTGGTTGTAAAATACTTGGTTAATATTATCTTTCCTTGAGTATGTTAAGTACATAACTCCATTTTATTCTGGCATATAGTGTTACTGTTAAAACATCTGATGATAATCTAATTTTCCTTATAAATCATATGTTGTTTTTGCCTAGATGTATAAAGTATTTTTTTTCTTTTTTCCTTTTTTTTTTTTTTTTTTTTGAGACAGAGTCTCACTCTGTTGTCCAGGCTAGAGTTGAGTGCTGTGGTGTCAGCCTAGCTCACAGCAGCCTCAAACTCTTTGGCTCAAGCGATCCTCCTGCCTCAGCCTCCCAGGTAGCTGGGATTACAGGTGCACACCATCATGCCTGGCTAATTTTTTTTTGTTTCTATTTTTAGTTGCCTGGCTAATTTTTTCTATTTTTAGTAGAGACAGGGTCTCACTCTTGCTTAGACTGGTCTCGAACTCCTGAGCTCAAGCAATCCTCCCACCTTGGCCTCCCAGAGTGCTAGGATTATAGGTGTGAGCTGCCACACCCAGCTGACCTTTATATTTTCATGATGCTACTTAGCTATCTTTCCCTTCAGATTAAAAGGGACTAATTTTAGCATTTCTTATAAGGTACATCTAGTGGGGATAAATTCCCTCAGCTTTTATTTGTCTGAGAAAATTGTTATCTCCCTTTCATTTTTGAAGGACATGATTGCTGGATATAGTAATGGCAGGGTTTTTTTTCTTTCTTTCTTTCTTTCTTTCAGCTTTTCAGATATACCATTCCATTCCCTCTGGGTGCAGGGTTTCTGTTGAAAAATCTGCTGATAGTGTTGTGAGGTTCTCCTTGTATGTGACAAATTGCTTTTCCCACCTAGCCTTAAATATTCTCGCTTTGTCTTTAACTTCTGTTGACAATTTGATTATAATGTGTCTTGGTGTGGATTTCTTTGGATTTTTTAACTTCATGGATCTGGATTTCTATTTCCTTCCAGAGACTTGAGAATTTTTCTGCCACTATTTTTTTGGATATGTTTTTTGTCCCATTTTTTTCTCTCTCTTGTCCTTCGAATACACTGATAATTCGTATATCATTCTGCTTGATAGTATCCCATAAATTGAGTATGCTGTCTTTGCTCTTTTTCATTCCTTTTTGTTTTTGCTCTTTGGAATGAATGATTTCCAATGATCTGTCTTCAAATTTACTAATCCTTTCTTTTTCTTGATCTGCTTGCTATTGAACCTCTCTATTGAACTTTTGAGTTCAGTTATTGTATTCTTCAGCTTGATGATTTGTTACTTTTAAAATATTTTCTATCTCTTTGTTGAAGTTCTCAGTTTGTTCATACATTGCTCACCTTACCTCAAGCATCTTTATAATTGTCCTTTTAAATTCCCTGTCAGGTAAGCCATATATCTCCATTTCATTAGGGTTGCTTTCTGGAGATTTATCTTTCTCTTTTATTTGGAACATATTACCTATGTTGGTTTTTGCATATTAGATAAAAGAGCCACCTCTGCCTGTTTTGTTAGATTGGTCTCATGTAGGAGATGTCCCTGCCTTAGACTTGCCAGAGTTTCTAGGTGACTCTAAACACTTTGTGCTTGCCTATCTTATTGTCTTTGTTCTTAGTGGCCCCAAGAAACCAGAGAGTGTCAAGATGTGCAATTGCTTTGAGATAGGTGGGATAGAAGCCAGTCCCTTGTGATGTAGCTGGAGAGGCTGGAGTGTTAGATGTATGCTATGGTTTCTTCTTTGCTTACAGAGGAAGCTGACAGCCAGACTTTTTCTCCCACTCTTTTTGCCCTGGACTAAGGACAGTGTCTGAGGCTGATGCCTCTACTCTTTTTCAGACTGCTCACTTTGAACCTGGGGAGATAGTTGCTGAACATTTGTAAACTGAAAAGTCACCTTTTTGTTCTCTGTGGTCTAGGAGAGTCAGGAGTTCAGAGCTCCATTAAGTCACAGAACTAGGGGATTTAGGAGCCTGTCCCTTGGGTAAAGGCTATGAAAGTTGGGGTACTCGATGCATGCAGAAACCAATTCCAGGGAAAGTCTGCAGTGTTCAAGTGTCTCTTTGCTTTTCCTACTCATTTCAATGTGAATATTTTCTCAGTCATCTGGTGTGTAGGAGTCTTTTCACTGGATTTTGGCTTTCTCTTGGGGAGAATTGATCTATGTGTAGGTGTTTACTCAGTGTGTCTGTGGGAAGATGGATAATCAGGAGCCTCCTATTCCACCATGGTCCTGATGTTTCCTTCTGACTTCCTTTTTTATTTCTTCTTTGACGCAATGGTTGTATAAGAATATTTTAATTTCCACATTTCCTGATGTTACCAGTTTTCCTTCTGCTATTGATTTCTAGTTTTGTACAATTTAGTCAGAAACAAATAGTTGGTATAATTTCAGTTGTCTTAACTTTATTGAAACTTGTTTTGTGACTTAACATATGATCTATTCTGGAGAAAGATTCATGTATACTTGAGAAGAATATGTATTCTGTCGTTTGGTGGAATGTTCTGCATGTATTTGTTAGGTCCATTTTGTCTATAGTATTTTTCAAGTCCTCTCTTTACTTATTGATCTGCTGTCTGGATTTTCTATCCAGTATTGAAAGTGGAATATTGAAGTCTCCTACTATTATTGTATTGCTATCTATTTCTCCCTTCATTTCTGTCAATGTTTGCATGTATATTTAGGAGCTCTGATGTTGGGTGCATATACAGTGGTCCCTTCTTATCAATGGTTTTGCTTTCCATGGTTTTGGTTACCTGTAGTAAAGTACAATACGATATTTTGAGAGAAAGAGAGGGAGAGGTAGACCACATTCACATAACTTCTATTATATTAATAGCATATTTTTATAATTGTTCTATTTTATTATTAGTTATTCTTATTGATCTCTTATTGTGCCTAATCTATAAATTAAACTTTATCATAATTATGTATGTATAGGAAAAAACAGCATATGTAGGGTTTGGTACTATTTGCAATTTCAGGCATCTACTCAGGATCTTGGAATATATCCCCTGCAAATAAGGGGGGGCAACTATTTTATATTTATAATTGTTATATTTTACTGAGGGCCTCTACCATCTCTTTTCATCTCCAAGAAGAAGCAGGCAGCTGTGGTTTTTTTGTTAGCTCACTCTGCATGAGCTAGGATGGGGAGCTGCAGTGTCTGCCAGCCCAAGCTGCTGTCTCTTCGCTCCTAGGCTGCAAAGGCTATGGAAAACCTATCTGGACTCCAAGATTGGCGGGCAGAGGTAAGTCCTCTGGAGACCCCCCTTGGGAAAGTTGAGGCACTGGATGAACCAATGAACCCCTTTCTTCCTCTAAGAGACACCAGGACTTCGAAGATCTCTTTCTGATTATATGGCATTGTGCCAGGGGCAGGGTCTCTGGTGAGAGGGTGTCCCAAATCCCATAGTAGCTTCAATGAGTTTGATTTTGCAGTAGCCTAGAGTGCAGGAGCATTTATTTCATTTAGTTTCTAGATTTCTAACAAAGGAAATTTGTCTGAAAATTCTTGTTGAATGAGTGAGTTTTTAGGGGGAAGGATGGTTCAGGACTTTCTACTCTGCCATCTTGCTTATGTTAGTCTCTCTAGTTTCTTAAGGTAGAAGCTTAAATTATTGGTTTTAGATCTTTTTTTCTAATATATGCATTTAATGCTATAAATTTTTCCCAGAGTGCTAGGATTATGGCATGAGTGCCGTGCTGTATTCTACAAATTTTGAAATGTTTTTAATTTTTAAATTTTTAATATTTAGTTTAAAATATTTAAAATTTCTCTGAAGACTTCCTCTTTGACCTATGCATTTAGAAACATAGTGTTTACTTTCCATATACCTTTCTATTATAGATTTCTAGTTAGCTCTGTTATGATCTGTAAATGTCATTTTATGATTGCTATTGTTTTAAAATTGTTAAAGTTTGTTTTATGACCTTGAATTTGGTCTTGTTTTATGACCTTGAATATGGTTTGTTTTGTTGCATATTCCATGTATATTTGGAAATAATTGGGAACTGACCATCTGTTAGAGTGTTTTATTAATAGAATGATACAAAATGAAATGCTGTGTGAATGGTAGAGAGATCACAAAAAGGCCTTAATTATTCATCTTACATTCACATCTATTGCAATGTGACTTTGCAGGCTCTTGCATCACAAAATGGAGTCTATTTCCCTACCGCCTTATCTGGGCTAGCATTGTGAATTGCTTTGGCCAATAGAATTGATGAAAATTGCAGTGTAAAAGTCCCACGTCTAGGCCTCACAAAGCCTTGCACATTTCTTTTCTCTCACGAAAGCTTGCCTTCACCATAAGCCTCTAGGGGGGAGTCTAACAGAGGATAAGAGAGTAGATAAAACAAAGCCAAATCATTCCAGCTGTTTTCTATCAACCCAAGCCTTGCCCAGACCAGCAGAGCTGCATGCTTGCTCACAGCTGACTACAGAAGCACGAGCTAGGCTAGCTGAGACCAGAAGAACTGCCTAGCTGACTGACAGACTCATGAGAAATAATAAATGGTTGTTATTTTAAGAATTTAAGTTTTGGAAGAGTTTATTTTATTTATTTATTTATTTATTTGAGACAAAGTCTGGCTCTGTTGCCCGGGCTAGAGTGCCTTGGCATCAGCCTAGCTCACAGCAATCTCAAACTCCTGGGCTCAAGCGATCCTCCTGCCTCAGCCTCCCAAGTAGCTGGGACTACAGGCATGCGCCACCATGCGCGGCTAATTTTTTCTATATATATATACATATTTTTAGCTGTCCAGATAATTTCTTTCTATTTTTTAGTAGAGACGGGGTCTCGCTCTTGTTCAGGTTGGTCTTGAACTCCTGACCTTGAGTGATCCACCCGCCTCGGCCTCCCAGAGTGCTAGGATTATAGGCGTGAGCCACCACCCCAGCCTTGGGAGAGTTTATGACTCAGCATTCATGTGGCAATTGATAATTGATACATGTTTCAAGCCTAAATTCATTATAGTTATCCAAAGAATGTTTACATTGAAACATCTATAGACACTAAAAAACAGTTACAAGGACTTTCAGGTAATTAAATTCAAATTATCACAAATTATGTAGTGACAAAAGTTCATGTTTCCTCCCAAAGGCACATCTCTCCCTCATCCTACCTTTTATCACCTGGGCATCCTATTCAGTAGTGCTTCCAAAAATAATATGTGTTTCCCAAACAGAGACAAATGAAAGAGTTTAGTCTAATGATTAAGTGTGTGGACTCTAAAGGCTGACTTTTCCTTCCACCCACTAGCTGTATGATCTTGGTATTAATGTCTACCATGCAGGACTGTTGAAAGGACTAAATAAGTTAATGTATATAAGGGGCTTAGAATAGTGCATGGCATGTAGTAAATATTATGCAAATAAATGTAAAGTAAGCCATTAGTATTGCTAAATGTAGACTTCCTCTTATTAGTGAGAAATTACGGAGCTTATGTAGTTTCAAAAAAATTACTTTGTAAAGAGGGTCAGTCTTCAAGAAATACTTTCTTAGTGAGTTGGATAAATCTTAATATGTTTAAATATTTTATTCTACTTCCAATCACTGCACTCAAAAGTGCTATTTAGACTTACTTGCTGGTAGAGAATGGTAAGCAAGCAGTAGAGAAGTGATCGCACTTATAGATCAGTTCAAGTAGCAAGTGTACATTCTGTTAAGTGTTACAGAGCAACCTTCCCTGAGTATTTTTAGAGCTACCATTTTTGTGACTGCACAAAAATTATGAGCCCTTATAGCTTTAAAAACATCCTTGAAGTTTTAACCTCGGTTCTTTGCTAGGCATAATGCTAATTATGTTACTATTCAGCAATAAGGCCTTTTGCATCTTGCTGAAGATAATGAGATTTGAGGCTCCTAAAATAGTTATTGATAGTTTTATTAAGCTCGATGCCTACTTCTTTAGCCTTTTTTGAAAACCATAGTCTGTGTGAAAGAGGGTTTTTTGAAGACAAGAAAAAATATTTTTATAGGGATTAGAATATGGAGGGTCAGAAGGAATATAAAATAGCTGTATAAGCATGTATGTCTATATTTGTACTCTGGTCCTTTCCAAAAAACATTTGAAATACTTCATAAAAATATACACACTATGTAACAGGATGAAAATTATTTAAAGGGAGCATCAGTTGAAGAACATAAATGGGAGACTGTTTATTCCTTTTGTCTATCTTCTTTTTTGCTCTTTGAGAATTTTTGTATAGAATAGAAAATTAGGTCTTATGGGAAAACTGATATCACCAAATGAGTAATAATGAGACTATATATACTAGTTCTGAGAATTGGCTGACCCATTTGGGAATTGAACTGCCATAGCAAAGCAGAATTTTAAGGAAATAATCACCACAGCTGGATACAGTGGATGGCTCCCAGCTACTTGGGAGGCTGAGGCAAGAGCATTGCTTGAGGCCTGGAGTTCGAGACCAGCCTGGGCAACACAGAGAGACACCATCTTTTAAAAAAAAGTCACCACATCTGTATATTATATCTCTATATATCTGATTACTCTTTGGGATCAAACTGAATCAGAGCAAAAGGTTGGGGAATTCTGTGGTCTCTTTAATGCAGACCGTATAGATAACTGCTCTATAAGGTGTATATTTCTAGTTACAAGGTTCAGTCATGTCTTCCAAATACAAAGCCGCCTTTGGGCAGTGCTGGACAGATGCTATAATTAATCTCATATTGTTGAGTAACAGAGGGAAAAAAGATATTTAATTAAAGTTCAGTCACAAACTGGTTTTATTTTTTTTCTTTCAATCAAGACTGTATAAATGGTTTCACAGTGAATAATATTTTAGACAATCTAAAAATGAATATTAAAAGTCTCACAGTTAAGGAATCAAAAGACAACTTTGGAAAAGGGAGTGTTGAAATGATTGCTTCCTAACCTGTTTCAATGTGCCTGGCTCCTGAAGAATTCAGTCTGTCTTGGAAGTATTTTAGAAGTGGTGAAATTGGGTGTAGGATTCATTGAAAGCACTTGAAGAAAACATGCACAGAAGGATATATGCAAATAGACTCTAGCAATGACTATTGATATAATGATTCAGATACCACAGAGCATCTCAGATTTAGAAACTTCTGGGCTGCCCTCTGATTTGAGATGGTGCAAGTGGTATTATTAGACTGATGAGGTACAGAAGGACCCACGGCATCTGAGTAAGATGGTTTGTGAGACAGAGCCAAGGAGGGGGAGCAGAAGATGTATAAACCAATTGGGATGTGTGATTAATAAACCTTAATTTGGGAATTTGAGATGAATTTTATTTCCAGAATTGTTGGTGGATGGGTTCCTTAAGAAAAGCAGTCATTCTAGGATACAAAACTCCTATCCCAAGAGGCTGGTAAGAAGGGTCATAATTTGAAAACATCCAGGGACTGGTGAAGAAAGTTTAACAATGTTCATAAGTGTGACACTGAGAGGAGGGAGAAATGACAGGAGTCATTGTAGGCAACTTTCTGTGTGATGTGCTACATAAAACTTACCCTGTATTGAACCTATCAGGAAAAGTACAGTAAGTATCTATGTCATTTTCCAAGCCTTCTGCATTACTGTTTTTTGGTTGATAAGGAGAAAAAGGCTTCACGGAACCCTACCTATGTTTAGGTAAGGTGTACATCTCCCCTTACCTAGGGTTATCCAGTATTTTGCCTTTTAAAAGAAATATTCTTCCCTCTAAACACCGGATATATACAAAGAATCCTTTGGGAAGTCAAAGATAATTTCCCCAGATTTGGAAATAGAAATATAAAATATTAATTCACTTTTTAAAAAAAAAAGAGTAAATCATTTCCTTTATAGTTGGATGTTACTGCTTAACATCTACATCTAACACGTTTTTATGGGCATGTTTATCTTGCTGAGATAAAGTGCTCTTTTTACATAAGCCAAATTCTTCTTGCAGTTTTCTAGATTACTGAAATCATAATACTTCTTTCTCTATTTTTAAAAATTGGGATCTATTTTGTAATTATCCTGTATTATAATACTAGTGTAATAAAGTACTTTCATTTAATGTTCTCCTGTCCTCCAACTTGAGACTAAGTAGTATTGGAGAAAAGTCCCTGGGGTCTAGTAGAGGGGCAAGTTGTGGCCCATTAAACATGGTATATAACAAAGCTCAAAGCAGCCATCTAAACTGTTTGAAGTATAAAGTTGGCAAACAAAATCTTCATAGTTATTTTGTGATTGTGGTAAGTAGCATCTGTAATTTTCAAAGACCACATAAAATCAATACCAAAGTGAGGATCAATGCTAGTCACAGCCCTGAGACTCCAGGACGGTCCCCAGTTTCCCTTTACGTAACAAATATTTTATTATCCCTCCTTTACTATTTTAACATGGGATTCACAGATAATTTAACCTACCTACATGCACAAATTTAGGAAAATAAATATAATGCCCTAGTTGTAATATAAAAAAGGAATAACAATAAAGTAAGAAACATATTCCAGTATGTAAATCCATGAGCATAATTACACTAGAAGACAATGATGTGCACCCATACATAGAAGCACGTTGAATACAATAGCTAATAATGCAGATCGTGTTGTATTGATGTGTCAGAGATGTTAAGGAAGCATGATTGATGATGGCATTATTTTCCAAATGATGAACAACTCTCGATTTTGGATAAAAGGTATACATGTTTCCCTTGAATAGGTGGTACCATATATAATACATGGCCACTGCATTAAGAATGTAAAAAATACTTTGTATTTACATGTCAGATGGAATGAGGTTCAAGGCCTAAGTAATTATAAATAGGTTTTCACCTACACGAATCATGCAGTTGCCATTTTATACTTAATTGTGTAGTCCTAGCCCTCTTATTGTAGTATATGTGGCATCTCTGGCCCCTACCCATTAAATACCACTAGTGTCCCTCCCAATTATTTTGACAACTGAAAAACATTCCCACTCATTTCATCTCTGTTGAAAATGTTTCTCTAGCACTTTTCCTTGATGTTTAACTGTTTTAGTGTTGGTAGGAAGAATATAAACGCATCAATTACTTGAACATATGAAGCCCACAACAAACAGGCTCCTCTTGGCTGTTTTAATAGGGCTACTTTTCTCTTTTTGACTTTTATCATATGTTAGGAAATAGATATCTTTAGCTCTCCAGATACTGAACCCTCCATCTGCAGCCAGCCTCTAAAAACTTTCGGGGAAAACCCCTATCTCTTGAAAATGTTTGTAAAAAGGGTTTATAGGCAACTAGTTATAAAACCTCAGTGTGGTAGGCAGAAAATGGGCCCCAAAGATATCCATGTCCCAATCCCTGGGTCCTATGAATAGATATATTCACTTAGCAAAAGGGACTTTGCAGATGTGATCAAATTAAGGATCTTGAGATAGAGACATTGTGGTCTCAGCATGATCACAAGTGTCCTAAGAAGTGAAAGAGGGAAGCAGGAGAGTCAGAGGTGAGATTCAGAGAGAGATTTAAAGATGCTATGTTGCTAGCTTTGAAGATAGAAGGGGCCATGAACCAAGGAATGCAGGTGGCTTCCAGGAGTTGGAAAGGCAAGGAAACTATTCTTCCCTATAAATTTTAAATAAATGTAGTCCAGCTGACACCTTGATTTTAGCCCAGTAAGACCCATTTTGGATTTATCTTTGTAATCATAAGATAATTTTGTGTTGCTTTAAGTTGCATATTCACTAATTCTGCATTTTCCTTGAAGGCACACAGCTGCATCCATACCCACAGTTGTCTTCAATGGCTGGGAATAGTTTACTTTAATTAAACTCATCCTGTTTGTTATGATTCAGAACCAGTTCCAAACTGAACAGATAATCCAAATATAGGGGTAGTTGTGCTTTTCTGTTCCAAAAGAGGTACGTCTAGGAACTAGAAATGTGGAGTTGCCTTGTCTCTTGTTTCTCATAATAGCCCTTAGAAATATCCAAACATAATTGAACAAAGTGGTGTGGTTTTCTTTATAGGCAGACTCAAATTAGCCTCTTTAGGTCAGGGACTGTTTTATTTAACTGTACCTCAAGAGTGCATAGTATAGAGTAGGTGCTGAATGAATGAATGAATGAATAAAAGTGTAATTTCTAGCTTCTGATGGTGTGTCAGAGAATTACCAACCTGTCTCAATATTTTTTATGAATTTAATTTTCCTCTGGGTTGTAGAGAGAATAAATGTAAAACTAACCAATCTGAACAATGTTTCGTTCAGTCTTTAAATTCCTTTTGGTCTCCTTAACTAATTTTTTCTTTTTATTTGACCCTCTGCTTTTCTTACTTTTTTGTTTCTCCTTGAAGAAATGATCCATTTTGAGGGCTTTAAACATTTTCTTTTTGTGGTTGATGTTTAAGTCTTTTATTTTTAGCCTTGTTTTCTCCCTCAAGGCTATGACTTCTGGTACATCTGATGGTCATTTGTGTCTT
>NW_012149174.1:10146087-10146638 GCF_000956105.1 Propithecus coquereli
TGGTATTAACTGATCAACACATAAGTGCACATATAAGAATAACATCTATTGGATGTTGTGCAGGGGGGGAGGGGGAAGGAGGGAGGGGAGAAAAGGGGATGGGATATACATACACAAAGAGTGTGATGCGCACCATCCAAGGGATGGACACGCTTGAAGCTCGGACTTGCAGGGCGAGAGGTGGCAAGGGCAACATACGTAACCTAAACATCTGTACTCCCATAATATGCTGAAATAAAAAAAATTAAATAAAAAATAAAAAAACACAACAAACCTAGCACAGTTCTTCACTTCTTAAAATGTGATGCATGATGCATGAATTGCAGTATCAAAATCACTTGTGATGTTTGCTCAAGGCACAGATTCCTGTGGGCATCCCACGTCTACTGGATCAAATCTCTGAGCGTAGGTTCTGGGAATCAGCATTTTTAGAAAGCAACAAAGATGATACTGATTCATGCTAACATTTGAGAACTACTAGAAAAGATAAAATTCAACCTAAAATTGAAAACCCTTTATAATGGGTCTACTTTGTGTATTTCAGTTTATTT
>NW_012149174.1:10149723-10151987 GCF_000956105.1 Propithecus coquereli
ATATACTCTGTCTTCACTTCCATAACCATAGAGGAGTTGTCTGATCCCCCATCCAAGGACAACTCTTCTACTGGGGCCCAGATTCTATCTCCTTTTGCCTATTATAACAATTCTAACCTCTCTTTGAGTCATCAATTTTTTCCTTGTTACTGACTATTCCATCATAAAACAAACTTGATTTTATTTCTGACCATTGAAAACTACAACAACAAATCTTCTTAATGCAATTTCATCCTTCTTTAGTCCCTTGTCTCTGCTTTCTTTATAGCAAAACTTCTCAAATACCCTAATATCTCTCTTCTGGTTCTTTTAAAACTCACTACAATAGGCTTTCTCCCCAGTCATTCCACAGAGACTGCTTTTGTGAAGGTAACCAATGACTTTCATGTTGCTAAATGAAATGGTTAATTCTCTATTCTCTTCTGACTTGACCCCAAATCAGCACTTGCTACTTGATCACTGTTCTTCTTTCTCTTACCTCACTGGCTGCCCCTTCTCAGTCCCTTTTTTGGCACCTCTTCATCTTTCCTACTTCTCAGTGTTGGGGGTCCTAAGAGTTCAGTCCTTAAATTGTCTTTTCTTTTCTATCTACACTTATTCTCTTTGTGGCCTCATTCGGTCTCATGGTTTTTAATATTATTCCTATGCTGACATGTCCCCAATTTTTATGTATAGCCTGAAACAGTCTTCTGAACGTTTAACCCCTACAATGAATTGCCTACTCAACAAGCTCATTTTGGTATCTAACACATATCTCAAACTTAACATGTCCAAACAGAACCTTGCCTTTCTCAGTTGATGATAACTCCAACCTATGGTTGCTCAGGCCAAAGAGCCTTGGAGTCACCTTTGACTCTTCCTTTTCTCTCACAATCAATATCAAACCCATCAGCAACTCCTAGAATCCAGCTCTTTCTCACTACCTCCACTACTGCCATCATTTTCACTCCCTATTTCCATCTTTGTCTCCCTAGAGTCTTTTCTTAACACAACCAGAGTGACACTATTGAATGTAAATGAGGTCACGTCACTCTGCTCAAAAGCCCTCAATGACATCCCATGTCCCTCATGGAGTGAAAGCTAAAGCCCTTACCCTGGTCCGTAAGCTCCTGCAGTTTTCATGACCTCTTACCCCATCTCTTTACCTCATCATCTACTACTTTCCTCCATGCTCATTCTGCTTAGCTGCACTGGTCTGTTTTTCAAATACACTGGGCACATTCTGATTTCAGGGCTTTTACATTTGTTCTTCCTTCTGTCTGGAAAGCTCTTCCCCTAATACTTACATGACTCAAACTCTCACCTTATTTGTTTTTATTTCTCAAATATTACAGTCTCAGTGAAGCCTTCTCTGACTACCCTATTTAAAATTGCAATCTCTATCCTTAATTTGCCATTCCTTATCCTTTTTTCTTGCCTTGTTTTTCTCCATAGCTTTTATGAATTTCTAATATTCTATACAAGTTATTTATTTTGTTTATAATAGGATTCTACTTTAATGTGTGAATTATTAAGATGTAGAGGTTGACTATAATTTGTTGAAGATAGAGCATTCAGTTCACAGCTATACAAGGGCAGGGCTAAGAGTTAAAAGGCACTCTAATTTGGGACAGAGTGAAGAAACATTATTTTTTAGAGAGAAGTTTCCAGGAGATTTAAGAATTCTATTGGTTTATATAGATATGAAACAAAAAGTGAGAGACCTCATGTAAAAACCTATTCTATCTTTATTCTTCCTAGGTTAATTTATATTTACTGCAAATTTAAGTCTATTGTCCTATTATAGGACAGAGTGATTAGTTCCAAAGAAGTCCTATGCTTCATTTTATTAGTGATACCATACTCTGTCTAGACCAGGACTTAGGAGGTATTTCTGAACACTGATAACAAACTATCTGAAAAAGAATCAAGAAAACCATCTCATTTATAATAGCATCAAAACAATACTTAGAAATAAATTTAACCAAACAGGTAAAAGATCTGTACACAGAAAACTATTAAACTTTGATAAAATACATAAATAAATGGAAATATATCTCATGTTTATGGATTGGAAGAATTAATATTATTAAGATATCTATGCTACCCAAAGTAATCTACAGATTCAATGCAATCCCTATCAAAATTCGAAGACATTTATCATAGAAATTGAAAAAAATCCTAAAATTCATATGGAACCACAGAAGACCCAGAATAGCCAAAGCAATCTTGAGCAAAAAGAGCAAAATTGGAGGCCTCACATTACCTGATCTCAAAATCTACCA
>NW_012149174.1:10152302-10154906 GCF_000956105.1 Propithecus coquereli
TCATTGGTTCCAAAAAACTAGAAATTGTGAGTATCTGAGGGCAAGAACCACCAGTTATTTTTAATGTTTCTTAGAGCATTTGGAAGAAGATGAGAATTTAATAAATGTAAACAATTTTAATTGTCATATGTTTATCATCAATGGGCTAGATTGGAAAATGTTTTCCAAAATTTTTCTATATTCAACATGAAATAAAATAAGACAGAATATTAATAGAAAAGTTCTACTAATATAACATAAAACTACAATGAAATATAAAATTTGAGGATGTTATAGACTCCATATCATTAAGTTTCTCCTGTTACAGAATTTAATACTTGTTTGTCCATTATAAAACATGACTATTACTACCTTACAATTTTATGTAATCTACAATACATTTATAGTTTAGCTCAAAAAGTCTATGTTCTCACGTCACGAAAAATGTTTAGCTCAAATAAATTGACTTCCTTCAACAAAAATAATTCTATATGATTAAGGAATTAATCTACTAAACCTTGAAGAGGAACAATCAATAAAGGAAATATTTTTCATCCAGTAGATGTAATGTTAACTCTCAAGCCTCTTTGGTGAAGCTATACTTTTCATATAATGCTTTCAATACATTATTTGACAAGAAGAAAAGTTCTCAGTAAGGTTGTGGTATATAGGTATTAATAAACATTGAAGTCCTAACAGCATTAGCTGTCAAACCTGTGTGTATTAATGTAAATTAATGAGGTTTTCTTCTCCCAAGAGGAAAATAGGTTGTTATAGGTTAAACAATGATGAGCAAAACACAGGTAATGCCAGTTTGATAGAAAGCCTTCAATCTAGAGGAGTGACCTTTAAAAGGGAATGCATAAATAACTTCAATATAATCACTTGGTATAATATTTTGGGTTTATAATTTAGATAGCAGTAAAGCATGTTTATTGATTGATTTGATTTTTAAAAATTGTGCCCTTTGGGAAATTACCTCAGTACAGAATTAAAGTAAAAAGATAATGATAACAATAAAATATGAATGACTAAAACAATCATAGAATGAAATAATGCTTTGAAAAAGTCACCCTTTTAATGCCATACTATTGTGAAAAGTTAGGTATTTTCAACTCTGCTCCAAAGTACACAGAGCAAGTTGAAAGCACTGATTATGTTTATAGCTGTTGGTGTGGAAGGGATAATACCTTAGGACTATTAAACTAATATATTTTCATCTTTAGTAATCCCTAGTTCCAAATTGACCCAAGGCTTCTGTGTTTTAGGATCATGCCAAGAGGACTCAGATCACATATATTCATCTATAAGTTGAGCATGTAGTACCCAAAAGAAAAGAAGGATCTGATACTCCGGAGAGCCCTGCCAGAAAAAAAGTGAAAAAGCCTGTTCCTTCTGGTCCCAGAATATGTGAGAAAGAGGTAGTCAGACATAGGTTTCTGACTTCCCTTCTCTAGGCTGATAAATTTGCAGAAAATCCAAAAATAGAGTAGCTTTTGTTTTATTTTCCTTTTGGAATATTGAAATCAGGCTGCCACTTTGGGTGCCTCTGTGTCAACATGGGAGGCAATAGTGTAGCAATGGTAGATGAAAGTGGCCGGAAAGATATGACCGAGGCAATGTGCCTGGCTCCCAGAGTCCAGCTGAGTCTGGAAAAGATCTTGCTGGGAACTTGCCAAAAGCGGTTTGCTGCAGTAGTGGGTGAGGCCGGATACTCAATGGGAGTCACCTCCAGACTTCATGAGGGTATCTGCACAGTAAGCAAGGCTTGATTGTGGGTTGAGTCAGTGAGGGTTGCATGGGATGGAGGTGGACTCTGAGCCGGCCATTACTAAGCAAAGATAACAGACCTTGTATTTCTCAGTCAAACAATTTGGCACATCCAAGAGTCACACCAGCCATCACATAGTGGCGAACAGCACAAGAACGGCAGGCTACGTGGGAGGGGTAATTCCTTGAATTCTGTAAGCTTTCCACTATATCCAATGCCAATTTGGGAAGGCAAGGGTGAGAAGAACAGTTCTGATAGGAAGCTAAACTTTGAGTTGATTGAGTATTTTACATTACTGAGGATTTTTTAAACTGGCACTATTAATTGGTAGTTTTAAGATAAGTCCTTGTCCTCTCACTACCCTCCAAATGGGATGAAAGAGTAAGAAGAATATTAAATGAGTTATGGAAAATACAGTAGTTAGACTTTGCACATTTCAGAAATAGTGTAAATTCGAGAATTTACTAGTGAATCTGCTGTACTTCTCCCTGCTCCCCCAGTCCTTCCTCTCAACTGAGCTGGCTTCGGCTTCATTTTCACTAAAAATATTGAAGTAATCTGAAGAGAACTTCCACAAGTTTCTATCACTACATCTATTTACTTACAGACTTCTGTGACCATATACTCTGTCTTCACTTCCATAACCATAGAGGAGTTGTCTGATCCCCCATCCAAGGACAACTCTTCTACTGGGGCCCAGATTCTATCTCCTTTTGCCTATTATAACAATTCTAACCTCTCTTTGAGTCATCAATTTTTTCCTTGTTACTGACTATTCCATCATAAAACAAACTTGATTTTATTTCTGACCATTGAAAACTACAACAACAAATCTTCTTAATGCAATTTCATCC
>NW_012149174.1:10169146-10170611 GCF_000956105.1 Propithecus coquereli
TTTTGATAAAATGACTTCTGAGTTATCTACCCAAAGGTCAACTAGTTTTTGACAAGGGCACCAATTAGACAGGATGAGGAAATGGTGCTGGGAGAACTGGATATCCACATGCAAAAGAATGAACTAAGACCTCTATATTAAGCTGTACAAAAAAAGTTAACTCAAAATGGATTAAACACCTACACGTAAGACCTGAAACTGTAAAAGTCCTAGAAGAAAACATAGGGGCAGAACTCCTTCACATTGGTTTTGGCAGTGATTTTTTGAATACGATGCTAGAAGCACAGGCAACATAAATAAGAATAAACAAGTAGGACTATATCAAACTAAAAAGCTTCTACACAGCAAAGGAAACAACCAATAAAGTGAAAAGGCATCCTACAGATTGGGAGAAAATATTTGCAAACCATATATCTGAAAAGGGGTTAACATCCAAATTAAAAGGAATTCACAAAGCTCAACAGCAGAAAAATAAATAATTTAACTAAAAAATGGGCAAAGAGCCTGAATAGATTTTTCCAAAGGAGAAAAAGTGGCCAACAGGGATATCACCTCACACCTGTTAGGATGGCTATTATCAAAAAGACAAGAGATAACAAATACTGGAGAAAGTGTGGAGAAAAGGGAACTTTTGTGCACTGTTTGGAATGTAGACTGATACAGTCACTGTGGAAAACAGTATG
This sequence comes from Propithecus coquereli, assembly GCF_000956105.1. Lineage (NCBI taxonomy): Eukaryota > Metazoa > Chordata > Mammalia > Primates > Indriidae > Propithecus > Propithecus coquereli. Next base: position 10,169,830 of record NW_012149174.1, read on the forward strand.
GAGGTTTTCCACATATTCCAATAATTAAAGATAAAATTATCATATTTCCAAAATATGATACAAATACCGTAATTCCAAAAATTGAAGATAGAACTATAATACTATATGACCCAGAAATGTCACTTCTGAATATATACCCAAAGGAAGTGTAATCACCACCTTCTATAGCTATCTGCTCTCTCTTGTTCATTGCAGCATTGGTCACAATAGCCAATATACGGAAACAACAGAAGTGTCCATCGATGGATGAATGGATAAAGAAATTATGGCTACATACACACACATATACACAATGGAATTTTATTCAACCTTATAAAAGGAGATCCTGCCATTTGAGGCAACATAGATGAATATACAGGACATTATGCTGAGCGAAATAAGTCAGCACAGAAAGAAAAATACTACATGATCTCTTATATGTGGAATCCAAAAAAAATTCAAATATTAATACATAGAAACAGAGAGTACAACAATGGTTATCAGGAGGGAAGATGGGGTGGCGGTTCCGAAGATGCAGGTAAAAGTATACAAAGTTGCAATTATGTAGGATGAATAAGTCTAGAGTCTAATGTACAACATGAAGACTATAGTTAGTAATGTTGTACTGTGTACCCGTAGTTTGCCAAGAGAATAAATTTTAGGTACTCTTACCACCTAAATAAATAAATAAATAAATAAGAAAAAGAAAAGAAATGTAACTGTATAAGATAATACATATGCTAGTTTGGTAGAGTGTAGTAATCACTTTACTATGAGTATGTATATTAAAACATCATGTTGTA
>NW_012149174.1:10172627-10175290 GCF_000956105.1 Propithecus coquereli
TTATTTTGGAAGAATTTTAGATTTACAAAAATGTTGCAGATAGAGTTCTCTTTTTTTTCCTTGTTTTTCTTTTATTTGATTGACAAATAATAATTGAATATATTTATGGGGTGCAACGTGATGTTTTGTTGTATATATACACTGTGGAATGATTCCTCCTATATCCTTTATCCAGTTTCCCTTAAGGTTAGCATTTTATATTATCGCAGTACATTTTTTAAAACTAAGAAAATAACATTGGTGCACTATTATTAACTAAGCTCCAGACTTTATTTAGCTGTCACTTATTTTCCCATTAATACCCTTTTGCTCTTCCAGGATCCAATCTAGAATACCATATATTATTTAGTCCATTGGCTTTATGTACACATAACGTGGCTACGTAGACTATATGCTGCACTACTCTGGGGATGCCATTTACATGGTGATGCCAGGCACTGTTCATAGTGCTTCACATCTATCAACTTGTTTAATCATCACAACAGCCCTAGGGAGCAGGAAATAAAATTACTCCTATTTTAGAAATGTGGGCGTTGAAGACAAAGAGATTAACTAATCTTGTAAGATCACATAGCTAGTAAGTGGAGAAGTGGAGAATCTAGTTGCAGAACCTATTCTCTTGGAGACATTTCAAATCTGCAGGCTTCCTATCCCACCCAACCAGTATGAGAGCATACTTCTTATCCCAACAGACTAGCTGATTGACCTTAAGCAAGTCACCCAATCTTGCTGGACCTCTGTTTGCTCATACATGAAATTATAGAAGTGAATTACATAAGCTATACAAACTTCCTATCTTACAAACAAATCTATGAATTGGAATATGCATCTTTAAATTTAATTTCCAGCTCAGAGACCTAGTACATTTCTATATTCTTGCCATTTTTTGAAAAGAAAATGTTAGTTAAAATGAGACTAGTGAGGCCGGGCACAGTGGCTCACGCCTGTAATCCTAGCACTCTGGGAGGCTGAGGCCAGTGAATCGTTTGAGCTCAGTGGTTCGAGAAAAGCCTGAGGAAGAGCAAGACCCCGTCTCTACTAAAAAATAGAAAAAAATTAGCCAGACAACTAAAAATATATAGAAAAAATTAGCTGGGCATTGTGGCACATGTCTGTGGTCCCAGCTACTTGGGAGGATGAGGCAGGAGGATCGCCTGAGCCCAGGAGTTTGAGGTTGCTGTGAGCTAGGTTGACGCCACGGCACTCTAACCTGGGCAACAGAGTGAGATTCTGTCTCAAAAAAATAAAAATAAAAACTAAAATAAAATTAGACTATTGAATATAAAGTTCCAATTGTATTTTTAAGGAGAGTATATATATCATAATGAGATACTTTTTTTTTGCCTAAGGTTGTTAGCTTGTTGATTTTGAATTTTATATTATGCTTTTGAATACTACTCAGTTTTACATATACCCTTTGTATGCCGATAAAACTAGACTAAACGTATGTCACTTCTCATGTAGGAATGCACAAGCAAATAAACAGTATATAGCCACATATTTCAGTAGATTAAACTGAGCTGAAATTATCCCTCATGCTGGCACTGTAATAGGCTATTGATCTCAGATCGCATTTTCTGTTTCTTTATAATTGAATTTTGTTCCCAAATGAAAGAGCATGTTCATTTTCAGGTTGTGTTTAGTGAAATAAAAACTGTATCCGGGATCAGTTTTATCATGAGTTCAATGGAGAACTAAGTCTTTCATAGAACTAAGTATGGAATACTGTGAATATTAAAAAAGAAAAAGAAAAAAGAAGTACGCTACATTCTTGGAAGATATTTTTTCCCCCCAAAATGCTAAATTGTAGTTCTTAACTGTTAGAAAAATTCTGCACGATTATATCCACAAATCAGAATATATAAAAAACTATGGAATTTTCCCCTATGAATACCAACAATAGAAAATATGCTGCAATTACATAAATTAACTCATCTCTAGGGACTAAAAGAAATTAAGGTGAAAGCAAATAGGAAAGAGGTCTTAAAAATAAAACAAAAAGATTTTTAAATAAAAAATAGTCTGCCAAAACTAGAGGTGATTTTCCTTCTTATGCTAGACCTTCCTTTGATTTTTACAATTGCAACAAGATGGAAATTTTAGGACACTAAGGGAGACAGGTCATTCAAAGGATTTTGCATGTCCTTTGTTCTCTTTCAAATACAATGCTCCCAATAATACTCAGATATTAATCACACTGCTTTTAGCCCTCTACCTGAAGGTGACAGTCTTCAACTGTCCAGAAGGTCCTGGCTCTTAAAGCTATTGTTACTTACTGGTTATTGGGCACAGATGAGAGTATCTAGTTGTCATCCAATAGCCTGCAGTTGGTACAGGTTTACTGTTGCAGCAAAGTAGGGCATTTCTGATTCTTTTTCTTACTCTTCTTTGATGGTGGAGGGGAAAGATAAAGTGCCTACAGTGAAATTCTGTTACATTACTCTCATGACTCATTTTTCAGGCCCCAGGGAAAACTTCCCTATCTCTCTTGCCCTAAATCCTTGAAACAAAATGCAACCGCATCCTTATGCTGTGAGAATTGTGTGTTCTGGTGTTGTTCGCATTGGAGAAGGTCACTGCTTCAAAGCATGGGGAGAATGTGAGTAAACACTGAAGTGAGAGAAAAAAACAAATTAACTTACTAAATCCTTCCTTTCAGATGG
>NW_012149174.1:10175340-10176535 GCF_000956105.1 Propithecus coquereli
GCCTCACTGGAACTCTGGTTGTCTTCACCTGGAAGTGACAGGGAGACTCCAATTTTTCTTGCATTCTGAGCACACCTGGTGGACCTATGCTGGGTATTAACGTCACATACGGGGGTTCCACGTACCAGAAAGAGCTTGTGTGTCACACTTTTCACCTACCAGCTAAACCCCGCACGGAGGTGGAAGAAAAGAGAACACTAGGATGTGTCCAAAATAATTAATTTCTAAGTTTAGACAAAGAAAAAAAAAAGCTAGTGTTTGCTGCCATCTAGTGGTTACAATTTGCTCTTCAAGTCATATAAAATAATATTAATAATAATTTACCTTTACCCTAACAGAGGGGGGACTCTTGTAAGACAAAAAAAAAAAAAGAATTATATAGAAGAAATCTGAAAGAAATTTCTAGAGAATTTTGTGTGTATGTTTTCAATTTTTTGGTTTGGTAGAACGATGAAGAATTTAGGTGTCCAGGTAGAATTCTTATTTCTTCTTTTTGTTGAAGATTTTTTTGTGTGAGAGAAAATAGCTGGAGACAATGGTAATGTCAGGCACTTGCATGTCACTTCCTCTATTATCGTTTATAAAATCAGAATGTTGGAGTCCTAGCAAAGGCCTAAGCTTATTTTACAAACACCAAAGGAATGTGTTTGATCGAAATTAGTATCTGATCAAAATGAATATTGAGATGGAGAGAGAAATTTCCTGTGAAGACTGTAAAACTGACATTATGTAGTTCAAGAGAAAATGAAGCTGCATAACAAAAGATATTTTGTTAATTAAAAAAATATTAGGCCTTTCTTTCACTTGAATTATTTACAACAAATGTACAATACTTTCATAGGTAAAATATTTAAACAAATACATAGATAACTAAGACAATGGGCACAAGTTTTTGTGTATCTTGTAGCCATTTAAAGAAGAATACCATTGGATTTAGTGCTTAACCAATGCACCTTATTGTGTAAATCAAATATTTTGAAATTAATATTTAAACAATTGATAAATCCTTTATCAACTGTTTTACTGAAAGCCATATTATCTACTTGACTGTTATATTGCTTTATGAGTCCAGTCTTAACTCACTGGATAAATAACATGTGATCCTTAATATTTCCGTACTGAACTGAATTCAGATTAAGTCCACATGTTTAAAAATAAATGTCAAAGTAACACTTTCATAAACATGTATCTTAGC
>NW_012149174.1:10180290-10186186 GCF_000956105.1 Propithecus coquereli
AAAAAAAAAGAAACAAAAAGAAAAGAAAAGAAAAGAAAAAAGTGGAATCTGACTTTGTAAGCACTTTCCTACTTCCCTCAAAAGTGAAGCTCAGGAAAGAAGAAAATTGGGGAAAAAAAGGGGAAATAGCAAATTTACAGACTTGTTTCTGATGAATAGAATAAGACAAAGGTGACAGTGTGCATCTTCTGAGGACTGGGTTGTAAAAGACAGTGTGGCTTCAGTCTCTTTCTCTTGTATCAGCTCCTCTGGGGGAAACTAGCTGTCATGCTTTGAGGACACTCAAGCAACCCTATGGGAAGACAAGCATGGCAAAGAACTGAAGCCTCTTGCCAACAGCTATGTGGGTCTGTCATCTCAGCAATGAACCCTCCAGCCCCAAGTGAGCTTTGAGATGCCCGCAGCCTCAGCTGACATCTCCACTGTGACCTCATGAAAGAGACCCTGAGCCAGAATGACACAGCTTAGCTTCTTCCAAATTCCTGACCCACAGGAACTGAGAAATAATAAAGGTTTATTGTTTTATGCTGCTATGTTTTGGGAGTTTTGGTTATGTAGGCATTGATAACACAGCTGTGTAAAGCATTTACAAGCCACTCCTCACAACTGCCCAATGGGTCACCATTTTCCTCAGAGTAAAATGCAAAGTCGTTAATGGCCTACAAGATCCTGTATGATTTTTTGCCTCCTTCTCCTTCTCCCACGGTTTCCTCATTGACCTCATCTCCTCCTTTCCCACTCACTCAGCTCCAGCCACCTTATTCTCTTTGATGTTCCTCAAACATCCCAGGAACACTCCTACCTTACAGCCTTTGTACTGCCGACTGGAAAGGCCTGTTATCCACACGGCTAACACCTCATTTCCTTCCAGTCTGCTCAGATGTTACCGTTCTAATGAGTTATACTCTGATGAACCTATTTATTTAAAATTGCAAATACAAAGCGGGGAGGGGCAAGATGGCGGACGAGAAAAACCGCCTGTCAGAGTGTCTCTGCAAGAAAGATAGATTTTTAGAAGAAAGTGAAAAAAAAAAAAAAAAACAGGCAGACAAACATAGATTGGGTGAGGATCAGAAGGAAGGGTGCCTGAAACTACAGGAGACTCCACAGGAAGAAGTTGCAGAGGAGAACTGGAAGGAGAAAGGCCCCCTGAGAGGCTTGGAGACCAGCAACAACGGTAGGTGAAGCAGTTAAACTTCCCTTCCCTTGCATCTTGGCCTGCTGGTGGGCTCCTGAATGCTTGGAGAGACCTAACACCAGCCCAGAGATGGCTACTGTCAGTGAGCGGTGAGCCTTTTGTGGACAGGGGACCAGTCTCCCACCTCCCTCAAGGCACCTCCCGGCCACAGCCCTGAGCTGATCGGCAGGCGCCATATTGCTTCATTCTCCCCTTTCCCTTCCCTACCGGCGGCTGCTGAGAGAGAGAGACAATTTAGCCACCACTCGCAGGTGTCTTCAGGGAGCAGGACCTTTCCTTTTGGGGCCCTATTGTGGACTGAGGTGTACTCAGACTGTGAGCTCCCTACCTAACGGCCCTCCCAGGTGCTTGCCTGGTGACTCCAGGAGAGCAGGGCAAATCCCGAGGCAGAGAGACATCGATCCAGCTTGGGCACCCCATGGGTGACCTGAGACCAGCACTCCTCTCTGTGGCAGGGTCAGGGATTGATCTCCGGGGCCCAGGGGACAGGCCTGCAGACCAGACCCCATACACCCAGGTCTCTATCACATTGCCTAGGGGCACATAAGGGATATTTGTGAATGAGCCTACTGAGGTGTGTGTGACTTTAGGGGCAGATCAGTGTGCTTGAGCGGCAACCCTCCTCCCACAGAGGGCCGAGCTCCCGGCTCAGGCTGCGATCCTGGGCAGGGAACCTCTTGGCTCACATCACAGCCAGGGGAGATCTGCTGGCTTGAGGCCCTGCCTGCCGGCAGAAGCCGAGGAGAAACCGTGGAATAGGGGAGGGTGGAAAGGAGCAAGGCCAGCTCCAGACTGAAGGTCTCAGACAGCCCCACCCCACATGCAGAATTTTTGGCTGAGTGGGGCCATTTCAGCACCCCCTGGCAGTTTTGCCCAGAAGCAGAGAATAGACCTTTGACTCCTGCTGACAGCATTTGTGGAGCTTGAGGTCAGGCTCACCCAACCCAGCTCAACCCAGCTTCACTCCCCCACCTTCCCCAACTGAGGTGGAGAATAAGGCCACACTTGGAAGTCCCAAGGCCCCACCCACCACCTGAGACACTAAAGGGCCTCTCCAGAGGAACAAGAGCTGGTTACAGGACCCCAAAACATCTCTGTAGCTTGCTCCTCCCAGCAAGTGCCACCTACTGACAGGGAGGTCATTTTGCACACCCTTTTACTGCGTCTACTGATTCATCATACAGGGTGTGGTTGAATTTCACCCATGAACAGCACCTACTGGCTCAGAGACTAAACAGGGTGTGCCATTATCCAAATGAAAATCTAAAGGTAAGAAGCAACAGCTGATCCAGATGGGAAGGAATCAGCGAAAGAACTCTGGAAGCATGAAGAATCAAACAGAAAGCATACCCCAAAAGCGGAACACCAGCTCTCTAGCAATGGACATCAAACAAATTCAGAACACTAAAATGACAGAAGAAGAATTTCAAACATGGATTATAAGAAAATTCAATGATATGCAAGAGAAAATGAATAACCAACACAAAGAAATCACAAAAATAATCTAGGACTTGGAAGAAAAATTCACTAAAGAAATTGAAATATTAAAGAAAAATCAAACAGAACTTCTGGAAATGAAGAATTTATTCAAGGAATTACAAAACATAGTGGAGTTGATTTAAACAAAGTGATAAATAGCAACACCATAATAGCTGGAGGCTTCAACACCCCTTTGACAGAACAGGACAGATCCTCCAAACAGAAAATAAATAAAGAAACAATGGACTTAAATAGACTTCTAGAACAAGTGGGCCTGACTGACATTTACAGAATATTCTACTCCAAACCACTGAATATACGTTTTTCTAATCAGCTCATGGGACATTCTCTAAGATTGACCATAACCTAGGTGACAAAGCATATCTCAAAAAATTAAAAAAAATAGAAATGATACCATGCATCTTCTCAGACCACATTGGAATAAAATTAGAAATCAACTCCAACAGAAACTCTCATCTCTACACAAAGTCATGGAAACTAAACAACCTTCTGCTGAACAATTATTGCATTAAGGAGGAAATTAAGATGGAAATCAAAAGATTCTTTGAACTAAATGATAAAGGAGACACAAGTTATCAAAATCTGTGGGACACAGCTAAAGCAGTCCTGAGAGGAAAATTTATATCCATAAATGCCTACATCCAGAAGACAAAAAGATCATGAATCAACAATCTGATGATTTGTCTCAAAGAACTGGAAAGGGATGAGCAAACCAACCCCAAACCCAGCAGAAGAAAACAAATAACAGAGCAGAACTAAATGAAATCAATAATAAAAAAATATACAGAAAATTAATAAAACAAAAAGTTTGTTCTTTGGAAAAATAAAATTGACATGCCTCTGGCTAGATTAACAAGAAGCAGAAAAGAAAGGACTCTAATAAGCTCCATCAGGAATGAAAAAGGAGAAATTACAACTGATGCTGTGGAAATATAAAATATCATCTATTAGTACTATAAAAACCTCTATGCACATAAACCTGAAAGTGTGGAGGAAATGGACAAATTCTTAGGAACACACAGCCTCCCTAGGCTCAATCAGGATGAAATAGAATTCCTGAACAGACCAATATCAAGTACCAAAATTGAAGCAGCAATAAAAAATCTTCCTAATAAGAAAAGTCCTGGACCAGATGGTTTCACACCCAAATTTTACAAGACCTACAAAGAAGAACTGGTGCCTATCATGCAGAAATAATTCCTCAACATTGAGAAGGAAGAAATCCTCCCCAAGATGTTTTATGAAGTCAACATCACCCTGATACCAAAACCAGGAAAGGATGCAACCAAAAAAGAGAACTACAGACCAATATATTCATTTCTAAATCACTGCTCCTACTCTGCCCCATTTCTTATAATGAACTATTTGCTATCTTTTTTATCCTATTAAAACATTTTTTAGACTATTAGTGTGCTTTATTCATGTTTTTATACCCAGTACCAAGCAAAATGTCTATAATCTAAAAAGAACTCAAGAAAGAATATATTTTGAATGAATGAATGAATGATGAGGGCAATGTTCATGGTGTTTTCATATATTCTTTTTTTTTTTTTCTTGAGACAGTCTCGTTCTGTTTTCCAGGCTAGAGTGCAGTGGCATCAGCCTTGCTCACGGCAACCTCAAACTCCTGGGCCCAAGTGATCCTCCTGCCTCAGCCTCCTAGCACTCTGGGATATATAGATGCAAAAATTACGAATATAGGTGCAAAAATTCTCAAAAAAATCCTAGCAAACCAAATTCGGGTGTTTATGAAAAAAATAATTCAGCATGACCAAGTGGCTTTATCCTAGAGATGCAGGAATGGTTCAACATATGCAAATCTATAAATGTAATTTACCACATAAATAGAAGCAAAAACAAAGACCATATGATCCTCTCAATAGACGCAGAAAAAGCATTTGACAAAATTCAACACTCTTTTATGATAAGAATGCTTAACAAAATAGGTATAGATGGGGCTTACCTAAAAATAATACAAGCCATACATGACAAACCCACAGACAATATCATACTGAATGGGGAAAAATTGAAAGCATTTCCACTTAGAACTGGAACCAGACAAGGTTGCCCACTATCTCCACTTCTATTCAACATAGTACTGGAAGTCCTAGCCAGAGCAATCAGACAAGAGAAGGAAATCAAGGGTATCCAAACGGGGGCAGAAGAGATCAAACTATCGCTCTTTGCTCACGATATGATCTTATATCTAGAAAACGCCAAAGATTCTGCCATGAGACTACTGGAATTGATAAACAAATTCAGCAAAGTCTCAGGTTACAAAATCTATGTACAGAAATCAGTAACATTCCCGTACACCAACAACAGTCAAACTGAGTACCAAATCAAAGACTCAATACCCTTCTTGATAGCAACAAAGAAAATAAAATACCTCAGAATACATTTAACTAAGGAGGTAAAAGACCTCTGCAGGGAGCACTATGAAACACTGAGGAAGTAAATAGGAGAGGATGTAAACAGGTGCAAATTAGTATTAACTGATCAACACTTAAGTGTACATATAGTGGTAACATTCATCGGGTGTTGGGCAGATGGGACGGGGGAGGAGAGGATGGGTATATAGACATGTAATGGGTGCAGTGTGCACCATCTGGGGGATGGACACACTTGAAGCTCTGACTCGGGTGGGGCAAAGGCAATATACGTAACCTAAACATTTGTACCCCCATAATATGCTGGAAAAAAAAGACACAAAGCAAAAAATAAAATAAAATAAAATGAACTTGCACCCCTATCTCTAGCTTTGGGCCTCCTATGCCCTTTGTCCTGCTTTAACCACACTAATGTATTATATAATTTACTTTTTAAGGTTTATGTTATGTAATGCTTATTGTTTACTGTCTCCCTCTGCCAAACAGCAGAAATCTTTGTCTATTTTGTTTATTGATATATTCCAAGTACTTAAAATAGTTCATGACAGATGGTAGGTACCCAATATATATTTGTTAACTGATTTCCTCATTCCTATAGCCTCACTTTTTAAGCATGTCACCAATTCAATTTAAGGCACCAAGTTCTAAGGTTTACATGATCAATCTGAGGCTTTTAAGAATATATGAAAATGGTCAGGCGTGGTGGCTCATGTCTGTAATCCTAGCACTCTGGGAGGCTGAGGCAGGAGGATCACTTGAGCCCAGGAGTTTGAGGTTGCTGTGAGCAAGGCTGATGCCACTGCACTCT
>NW_012149174.1:10186281-10188378 GCF_000956105.1 Propithecus coquereli
CCACTGCACTCTAGCCTGGGAAACAAAGCGAGACTGTCTCAAGAAAAAAAAAAAAGAAGAATATATGAAAACACCATGAACATTGCCCTCATCATTCATTCATTCAAAATATATTCTTTCTTGAGTTCTTTTTAGATTATAGACATTTTGCTTGGTACTGGGGATAAAAACATAAATAAAGCACAGTTATAGTCTAAAAAATGTTATAGTTTAATAGGATAAAAAAGATACCAAACAGTTCATTATAAGAAATGGGGTAGAGTAGGAGCAGTGATTTAGAAATGTCAAGTTACTTTGGGATATTTGTTCATTTGATTGGATTTTGCAGGTCATTTGTGATTTTAATAAGTTGTGAATTATGAAAAGTCCTTTTCAAGTGATTAACAGTTAAAGGAAAAAAAATATACAAGTCTGGCCTGTAGCAAAAGTGAAGCTCTTGCTGTTGCTATTGTCTTCCCTCTCATTTACTTCTCCTCAGCAATCTGAATTCTGAACCCCCAAATTTTTCCCCTTCCTTTTCCCTGCTCATTTTGAATGTAAAGCACCTCCTTACTCCTTTCTTCCTTCCCTCCAATTTGTCTCTGTGGCCTCCTGTTAGATTCCATCACAGCCTCCTCCATTCTTTCTCAGCAGAACTTCTTAAAAGAGAAGCATATAATTGCCATTTGCACTTTCTCACCTATTATTCACTCCTCAGACTGCTGCAAAATGACTTTTGACCTCATCAATCTACTGAAACAGCTCATGCCAAGGAGACTTTTTATAAAAATCACACATAATTAGTTTTTTTACTTTCTGCATAAATCTCTTTAATTTTATGTTATTATACAGTGCATGATTATTTGCTGAGTTGTTCATTTTGTATTAGCCAGAGAGAAAATTGAACCTATCAGTCAAACTGGATGGAATAAGAAATAATATTATTTTATTAGCAGTAAATAGAAACTTGTACAATGAAAATACTTTTGTCCCACTTGAAATACTACCATTGGTTGCAAATTTTACAGGTATGCAAGGTATTTTACTTTTTTTACTAAGGATTTTGACGGTAGGCAGCATGTCTTTTTTTTTTTTTTTTTGGCTTATAGTCATAATTCTTGAGCACAGATTTAATGAAGCCTTTTTCAATTTGACACTTTCCTGTAGTAACACAATAATATTACAAAAATTTTATTTCAGACATTTCCTCATTTAATCCTCAAACAGCTTTTGAAGGGTATTTAATTTCTCCCTATTTACAGATGAAGAAACTGAAACTCAAAGAACAAGATAAATTGCCACATTCACCCTACCTCAGGGTGTGTGTGTCTGCGTGCTCAAATTTTGGTTTTCTGATCCCAAATTTAGAGCTGTTTTTATTATGCCCAAGCTACTTGGAAACAGTACATGTATACAAATAACAACATATAGTAACTCTTCAAAGTACATTCATTTTTCTAATTGACATTTTGTTCAAACATTACAGAATTATACATTTCCAACAATCTTAAGCTAGTTTGATGCTTATTAAAATGTTATATATTGAATAAGTTTTGGTATTAAATGAATTTAAGTTGGCAATAAGGCGCCACTATACACTTTGATATTTATTCTCTCTTGCCATTCTGCTCTGCTGTTTTTAATATATAGGTAGGTGTTTAATACCATTTGGCAATGGGAAGATATTAAAGGAGTTTGAGTCAAAATAGTGAGAAAAGTAATCGGATATGATTGTTGTCTTAAATATATCCACCAGTCTGTTGATTTAAGCTTCAGTTAGCCCTAAAATATTCCTAAGACACTCATAACAAAATTTTGTGGCCATCCCTGGCTCATTTATCAATACCTATGAATCTACAAAACATTACTCTATCTGTAAGATTGATATGTATGTGATAAACTAAAATCTGGGTTTTCTGGATACCTCATAAAATTAAAGTAACGGATATACAAACACTCAGATTCAAAAATCTGGCTTTGCCTTTCATAGTTCAATTCATATTAATAAAATCCTTTTCAAAGGCAGCCTCCTTGAAAAGATGCACTGACTACTGGAAATAGTGATGACAGTAAGATGAAGAAGATTAATTGGCTGACTCCCCAAGAAAATGAATTCAG
>NW_012149174.1:10191283-10196293 GCF_000956105.1 Propithecus coquereli
AAACTCAATAGGGAGCCACAAAATGAATAAACAAGATTTCTAAAGGACATTACTGGGTATATATAAAATAACTAATAAAAAGTAAAAGTTAAGAAAATGGGGTAGCTAAATCATATGTCAACAAAATTTATATTGAAAAGATGTTGTAAATGTTAACTTTAATTTTCCTAGATTGCCATATGGAATTACTATTATTTGAAGACAAAACAAAAGATGGGGATATCTGACATTTTACTTAAATTTATTTAAGCAAAGTTTCTATATGTTCTGAACCACATGCAATTTTTGAGGCTCTGTTCCAAGTGCTTATATTTCTTAGCTCACTTAATTCTCACAATCCCATGAGGTAGAAACTATTGTTTATGGCCATTTTATAGATGGGGAAGCTCAGACAAGTACAATCTAGATCTCCAAATGGACAAATACTGCTTATTAGCTGCGTGGCTTCTGGTCTGAGTCCTGTCACCATTTGGGAGCTGTGTTTCATGATTCCTTCTCATCTCCTGTAGTTCTTCTGTCACCAAGTGCTATATATATATATTTCCATAATTTCCTTGGATTATTGTTTCTTTTTTTTCTTTTTCTTTTTTGGGTTCTCTCCATTTATACCTGAAGGACCATATATCATAGTCTCTTAGTTTAGTGAATCTCAGATATCAGTCGGAGGACTTGAGCTGATTTGTGATGAAATTTCAGCACTTGCTCTCTTAAACTATTGATTACTTCTGGGTTTCAAAAAATGGTTCATACACATTGGCTGTTATTGATAGATTGCTGCAGGAACTACTATTTATTTGCAGCCAGTTATTAGCACTTACAGGGCAACTTTCTAATCTTCTGAATGATCTTCCTGTATCCACTCTTCTTCCCTTTCTTTTGTTCTGTATTATACAGCAGCCAGAACTACTATTTTAGGATGTAAATTGGATCATGCCACTTTCTTCCCAAAATTCTTTGAAGCTTTCCAGTGTAATTAGAATAAAATTCCAACTCTTACCCATGTCTACAGAACCCAAAATAAGATTGTTCCTGCCTACTTCTTTAGTTTGCTCTTATGTACGTCTGCCTCTTGTTCTGTCAAATGTGCCTTTGCACAGTTGTTCCGCTTTACTCTTTTCATGTTTAACTCCTTGGCTCTTTTGCATACTTCATGTCTCACCTATTCTGAGAGACATTCTCTGATGCCCGTGGCTAAAGTACTTCCTCCTGTTACTCTCTTTTATGGCACTCAACACTTTTCCTTCAAAGTTCTCATCCTGGTTTATAATTCTGTATTTATTTACTTACTTTTCAAAAATGTTTTTCTTATCACCAAATTGTAAGCTTGTTGGGGGCAGGGACCTTGTCTCCTTTGTTCACCAGTGTATTTTTATCACTTAGCACAGTATCATGTACACAGTGGATTTTCAATTAATTTTTGTGGAATATGGTTACATTCTTACACATTTCAATGTGTTTCAGTGATGGAAACAGAGATACGAACCTAATAAAGATTTATAGAGTCCAAATGTAGAATTCAAAATCTCAAAAATGGTCAAGGTGGGACTACGTCCTTGAGAAGGCTGAACTTTGTATGTCTGCCCCATTATATTTCTGTATGAATGTTTTTAAACAGGGAAGAAATTTTTTAAAAATCATAAAAGACAAATGATTTCTGCTTATACAAAAATCAGTAGTGATAGTGAAGGGGATCAGAATATGTCACCTCAAAATATGCCACCTTGGTATAAAAATTACTGTAGGCTGAAAGCAATTAAGAAGCAGCAAATACAGAAAGGGCTCTTTGCCCTCCCCATCTGCCTAAAAGTAGGACATAAATTTCCCTTTGTGAAGGTCTTCCCCTTACCTCTCCCATAGAAGGAGGAAAGCAACCATTATCGCTGGAGATAGCAACTCAGCACTCAGGTGGATCTGCACAAACTTTACTCAAAGAACCTTTATCTTCCATTAGTTTCTTCATGTATTTACCTTCTTACAATTTACCGCACCTAGAGGCCCAAACCCTTTTCCTTTGTTTTGTCACCTCTTTATAAATCTATTGTATTATATACCATTTTAACAATTTAGTTAAGTTGTTAAAATTGTATATAATCTCCGTGCCTAACGGCCTCTTTGGGTCCTCATTTTTTTTCTGTGAAGGTCTACATGCATGTAAAAATTAAAATCAAATAAAATTAATATGCCTTTTCTCCTGTTAATCTGTCTTTTGTCAGTTTAATTGTGAGGCCCCAGCTACTGAACCTTAGAGGGGTAAAGGAAAAGTTTTTTTCCCTTCACTACAATAGTAAGTCTGTGTGAGTACTCAGAATTGTGGCCCTTGCTTTCTTGGTAAGGAGATTAGGGCTTGCTACCTCTGGCCTCCTGCCTGATGGCCACACTCTGACGCCTCTGTGTGCATTGTACTAAGAACTTCCCAACCACATTTCTTGCTGTGCTGTGTAGGCTCCTTTGCCAGGACCTCACAGGTTTTCACCTTCTGCCTCTCACTTTTGCCTAATGAGCACATGTGGCTATTTAAATTTAAATTAATAGAAATTAGCTAGTGGCTACCATATTGGACCATGCAGATACAGAACACATCTATCATCGCAGAAAGTTCTGTGGATAGCACTGCCTCAGGTTGTTCCTAAAAGACTTGAGAATTATAAACAGACATAATGTCACAGCTTTTCAGACTTGAGTTCAGTTAGGTATTCTGTTTTTTTTACATATCTAAGTAAAGTTTTCCGTTATGAAGGATCAGCTTATGGAGCAATAATCCATATTTAACTATTATATACTTTTGAAAGATAATGAAAATAGTAAACTGTTAACTCTCTATACAAAACACTAGGGAGCAGGAGTTGTTTGCCCAGACAAAAAGAAGGAGGAGGTAATATTACTGTGGTATTCAGAGGACAGGGCAATCAGTCGCAGATCTGTGGTACCGTGGTTTAGTTGGTGGATCCTGGTTGGCCAGGTAGGTGTCCATTTCCTCCCTGCCATTCCTGACCTCTCCAGAAGAGGTCTTCTTGATGCAACAGGACAATTGTTTTGGCAAAGCTCTAGAAGTAGTAACAGTATATGAGGTTGTTCTAGTTATTGTGTAGTTGACAGTGCTCATTGTTATTACTCTGTTCTAAGTGTGAAATACTGTCAGAAATAAAATGGAGTCACCTATGTTAAAAAAAAAAAAAAAACAAACAACAAAAAAAACCCCTGACAAATGGAGCTGGGGAAGGCCATGAAGAGAAGGGTTCATAGTGTGCATAAATGCCTGATAACAAAAATGATTACAAAAAACTCTGCACAAACCAGAACCTTGCACAAAGGCCATCTCAACCTTACACAAAAAATACTTCTGTGAGAACATCTTCCCAGCAACTGCCTGTCCAGTCTTGGACCAGTGTTACGTTTGTTATTGATCCTTGTACCCAAAGATAATTATCTCAGAAAAATTATGTAATCCTCTTCATTTTTTCTTTAAAAACCTTTGTATTCTTTTACCTCCCCGAATATGCACATAGTTTTTATGGCACACGTATTCCCATTGCAATGTCCTATTCCTGCATGAGCATCATTTTTTTAGAGAGCTTCTCTCTGTTTGTACTAATAATTTTTCAGTATATGAGATTGCTCCAGATACTGTGTGGTTAATATTGCTAGTTGCTATTACTCTGTTCTAAGAAATAGAGCTAAATTGTAGCAAAATGGTATGTCTTTTGTTTTGCAGAAATTTCCTAAAGGAAAGCCATAGTTGAGGTTAAAAAGGTTAAACCTGTGGCATTTTCTTTAGCAAAATCTCAATAAAAGATAAACTAAGTTGTTAAAATGGTATATAATCTCCATATAGTGGTTAGATTACATGAGCAGTCTAAGTTGTTTTAAGTAAGCATTTAATAAATTCTTATTGAGTCAATAATCTGCTTTCCATTTATAACTCTAGTCAGACTTACTCTCTATGACTGTTCAGTAAATGACTTTTTGCCGTAATAACTCTTGCAAAGTGATATTATTTAGGATGACTTTTTAATTTTTCTGTATAACAACTTGTTCGCCAAAATATACACTATAAAAAGTGACATTTCAACATTATGGTTTCAGGCAAAGATACATTTGACAATTTCCTTGACAAGTTTCAGTCGGAGATTATCATGTGGATCACAATTTGAATTGCCTGCCACGTATGGATGAATCCAAAGTGTTTTGTTTTGTGTGCGTGCTCTAAGCGAGGGAGATAAAGATGTAGTACCTTATGGGAGTCTGCAATCTATTATGCCTTCTCATACTTAGCCTATATTTTTCCCAAAAGGTGTTCTTCTGGGATAATTTTGTTTTCAAGTGCAGTCTAAGTGCAAAATAACCATGAGCCCCCAAATTTAAAAGATTATTGAAAGATTATTCATTCACAGATTGGTGAGAAAAATGTTTCAGAAATAAAAAAAAAGAACAAGTATAATATTGCACTTTATGTGCAAGCTGTATTTGTTTACTTCCAAATTGCTGTTTATTACTAATAAAAACACGTTTTCATTCAACTGATATATTTTTCTAGCTGTGAAAATTGTTTGGGTATTTTGTGTTGAGATGAAACATATCATAATTTTCCCATTAAATTTAATGGAAACTTTTTTTTTTCATCTAAAAGCTCTTTACTGAACGGCAGGGTTTTCGGGTACTAATGAAAGTCATTAAGCAAGGGATAGGTGTACTTGAAAAACAACACTGATTGGGATACATAATGACTACTAACTAAGTCCTATGCAGAAAATCCTGCAGTTTGAGAAGCCATCACTATCAATCAGAAGTCTGGACAATTTTATTGCTCCTTGCCTAATATTTATCTGGACTGAGTTTTTGTCATATAGCTGTCAAATTTTCCACTCTCCTTTTTTTATCTGCCACTTCTCATGGGCTTCAACAAGAGGAACAAATTAGCAACATCAGCTAACTTTGCTAACTTAGCATTATTTCTCATTCCAATTCACTACCATTTATGAAATAATTCAGAAGGTTAATATTTTTCTATTA
>NW_012149174.1:10197528-10198728 GCF_000956105.1 Propithecus coquereli
AGATGGGAGGGGGGAGGAGGAGAGGGGTATATACACACCTAAGGGGTCCAGTGCACACCGTCTGGGGGATGGACATATTTGAAACTCTGATTCAGGTGGGGCAAAGGCAATATATGTAACCTGAACATTTGTAACCCTGTAATATGCTTAAAATAAAAAAATTAAAATAAATATTATAGGATAACTTCATTTATGAACATGAAGCCAAATTTCTAAATATAATATTGTCAAAAATAAATTTAGCAATGTATAAATAAATCATAGCCAAGTGTTTCTCCTAGAAGTACAGAAACGGGTTAGCAGAAAATCTTTGACTATAACTTATCACATTAACTGTATTGTTAGATTCGATTACCAGGTTTTGATTAACCGAAGTCTCAAACACAGACACCTCCTGGGTTGATCAAATATGTCTTACTTACCTATAGATAGAGAAAAAAGAAGTCATCATAAATTTGAGAAGTATATAATTCAGTTTTAATGTTTTAGTTTGAATTTTTAAACAATATAATTTGGAAAAAATTTTACAAAAGTGATATCTATTATTCCTTTGCCTCAAATATATTAATACTATTCTTTGCATTTCTTTTGGACCCCTTCTAATAATATAATGAAAATAATAATAATAATAGCTAATAGTTATTGATTGCTTTTGATGAATATCAATAATAACTCTCTGAAGGAAACTAGGCTCCAAGGAAACTAGGCTCCAGGGTGTTGCATAGCGTTTTGAAAGTCACAGCTAGTAAGTGTTAGAACAATATCACTTTAAGTCCAATAAATCTATAGTTATACTTTCCATCCATTTAATAGCATGCATATAAACTATTGTATACATCTACATAATCTCCATATTTGCCATAGTATTTCACTGAGTTGGTTCATTTAAGTGTTTCTAATGGTTGGACATTAGGTTATTTCCAGGTTTTGCTATCATAAATTCTTGGCTATGACACACCTATTTTAAAAATTCTTTTCAAGAATTTCCTTTTCTTGGGATATAGGCCCAGGAGTCAGATTTCTAAATAAAAATGTTTGAATACCTTAATATTTTGCCATACACTGCCAGGTTACTCTCCAGAAGGACTGCAATGATTTACAATGACCCTTTTAAATGGACAAAATTTCAGAGCTATATAAAAATGTACAGATATTTAAATTTGTGGAAGTCCATAGGCAGTTGGCTCCATGGCTCTGTAA
>NW_012149174.1:10199668-10204687 GCF_000956105.1 Propithecus coquereli
TATCAAAATGAACATTAAAAATAATTCTTTGGTATCATCTAATACCCAGTTTGTAATTATATTTCTTTAATTCTTAAAAGTCTTTACAAATGGTTTTCAGAATAAGGATTCAAACAAGTTTATATATTTTGTGGTTGTACCTCTTAAGTCTCTTTTTATACACAGCAATCTCTTCATTAGCTTTTTCTCCATTGGCTTGTTGTGGGTGTGCTATAGAATGCCCGTGTTCTGGATTTTTCTCTTTGCTCTCTTTTGATGTTATAATTGTTCCTCCTTTTCACCTATTTTCTATAAATGAAAGATAATTCTAGGAGTTTGATTTGATCCAGATTGGACGTTTTTTTGGCCAGAATATTTCTTAGGTGGTCCTAAGTGCTTTCTATTGCATCACATCAGAAGTTACAATGTCAGGTTTCCCCACTTGTTGTAACACTGAGATTGATCAGTGCTTTCTGGGGGTGACAGACTGATGCCTCCCGTTGAAAAGTTCTCCATTAACCTGTTCGCCATTAACCTGTTACCAGTGGTTTTATCCATTGATGATTATTGCTTGAATAAATGATTTCATTTGGGTTGCAAAATGGTGATATTTTAATATTATAATTCCTTCAACATTTATTAGTTGGAATTCTTTTGTAAAGAAAAACTTTCTCCTTTATTGAATAGAACTTTCATAAAGATTTCAATCCAATGTAGAGGAAAACATAATATGATATTTTTATTTCTATGATGTGTCTGTGTTTATCTTCTGATTCAACATTTAGACTCATGATGATTTTACTGGAGACTTGATCATAAATTCAACTACACACTAATATTAGAATTTCAAAGTACATTAAAAGGGAATCCAGTCTTTTGACTTGGTATATTGTTTTCCCTCTGATTCCATTTGTAGAAATGTTCTAACTTGCAAATCTATCACTTTTTCCCTCTTAGATGCAAGGTGAAAAGCAATCATCCTTAGTTCATTGCCATAATGCTTATACAAAGGGATATGGAAACCAGATTAATTGGTTAGATTAGCGTCTATCATTTTTCTGTTTTGCCTACCAGCTGTCTCTTCATGGAGGGAAATATCCAACATCTTTGCACTGCTGTTCCTCAAGCAGCTCTGCTAACAGATGGTGACTTGAAGGAATCCCATAATTCATCATCAAATGTGGATGTCAAAATTTCTGAACATGTCGTGAGGAAATTTGTTTAATTTTTTCTATTCTTTGGTGCTAGTTCGGTTAAAAAAAGAAAGAAGTGCTGCAGGTTAGTGTTGAGAGTGACTTAGGGAAAGGGGTGTGAAAAATATGCCAGACCTCTGTTCACCGGGCTGATTTTATCATCCCAGCAAGTACCATTATCCAGCCCTTCTATCTCTAAAGTCAAACTTTGAAGAAACTCCACTATTGTTTGGTATCATCACTGTCCTTAAAACAGGTGAATATTTGTGTGTTTGAAATCATTCTAAGGTTGTCATGGATAAATGGTATTTGAGATAACATAATGTTCTACAAAAAATTTTTAGTGCAGGGCAGCAAATTGCCAAAAGTCAAGTGAGTAGCTTTCTAAGAAGTTAAATACTTCGAGATAAATTAAACAAAGGCTTTAAAATAAAAGTATGTGGATATTAACTGAATTGCTTACTTTTGCGGCAGTGTTTTGTTTTTCCTAATTCACTGGGCTTTGCCATACCGGCCATTTATGCATCCTTGAATATGTCAGGCATTTTTTTTTTTTTTTTTGTCTCATAGCCTTTGTCTCATTTCCTTAGCTTGCAATAATTTTTCTCCAAAGTATGGTTTTGTCCCATGTTTATTCAGGTCAAATGTCACCTCTTTAGAGAAACTTACAGGCACGTCTTGTCACTCTCTGTTCCCTTACTCTGCTTTATCGTTCTTCACTGTGCTTAACATTCTGACATTCTTTACTTGTTTTTTGTTGAATGTCTTTTCCATGATAATGTGAGCTTCTTGAAAATGTCTGCTGTATTCTCTGGAACAGAGCCAGTGCATTCCTGAGTTAGAATTGCTTTTTGGTTTTGAGTTGCAGAAAATGCAGCCAAGAGAACCTTTAACTATAGGACATTTACTGACACTTTACAAGAAGCCTAATCATCAACTGCTGAAGGATTGGGGTGGGATCTCAAGACTTTTGCTCTTTATCTGCACTGCCAGCTTTGGTGTTTTTTTTTTTTGTCCTTACGTTTTTTCACTCATGGACATAAGATGGCTCCCTCAGTTCCAGGCATTAAGTTTATAACCTAAGCAGAAAGAGGGGGAAGAGGGTGGTGCTAGCAACATTTATCACTTTTATCAGGCAGCAGAGATGTTTCCACAAACTTCCTAGCTGACTTTGTGCTTATATCCCATTGACTAGAACTGTGTCTTGTAGCCATCCCTAGCTGAAAGGGAGTCTGGAAGGTGAATATTCAAAATATCCAATCTCTAAAGCAGAGGTAAGCCAAGGGGAGGGTCTTGGGAGTGGCCACTGGGATAGCTAGCTAGTAGTATCTACCATAGTAGTAAGAAAATAATTCATTGAATGAGTAAATGAATATTAATCAAATAGCAAGAGTTGCTTTAGCTCCAGAATGCAAAAAACGGTTCAAATTCCTGTTTATCAACATTAACTTCTATAAGAAACTTGGATTTTTGGACAGATAGTGAACTAAACTTAAGGAAGAGTGTAAGCACCTGGAATCAAACACAATAAAAATGATAGCAAATGAAATAAAACAATAAAATAAAAATGAAAAAATGATAAAAGCATGTGGTCATTGTTTGTAAAGGACAAAACTTTCCAGAGAGGTCATATAGCCTACTGACTAAATGACTCAGCAGATCTAAATTTGGATTCTAGCCCATCTATGTGAGTTAATTTCTCTAAACCTCAATTTTTAAAATCTTTAAAATGAAGATAATGACATATATACTTCTGTATATTTACTTCTTGTAGTCATCTACTGTGACTACAAGACTCAAATTACAAAACATAAGCGAAATAGTATAGTCCTAGCACCTAGCACTTTACTGAAAAAGAAGTCTAAAATTTACATATACAGCTAAGTAAAAAAATATCATTATCCAGATTTACTTTTCATGATGCTAACTAGTCTTTAGAAAATAATAGTCTGTTTCATGTGATACTTAGACTTTTTAAACTCTTAACTAAAATTTAATGATATTTCCATGTTCCTTTTATACTTATTTTCAAAATGGCCAAAAATACTTGAGTATATTATCAGGCAATCTGAAGGTAATTCTGCTTAAAAGAACAAATGGGTTAAAAAAAAGAGAACAAAGGGGCTGAATAGTTTATGTAATTTTATGACGCTAATATAAAACTCTAGTCTGTCATTAGTTTTTTGTGGTTCATTAGTTACAGTGTTTAGAAGTTGAATGCCACCTGGGTAAGGACGCATCAGATTATTTTCTGCGGGCATGTCTATTTTGATATAGTGCTGACTCTGTTATTCTTGCATCTAATGTATTCAAGTTGGCATGGAAGTGAAAGACATAATTCTCATTACATGTGCTAAGCCAGGCAGCAAGGGAAACAAGCCTGACTAAATGCTTGGATTTCACCCAATGGTGTAGCAAACCAATGTTGTTTCTGAAAATGAAAACTGTGTCTGTATTTGTCAGCTGGAAATGTCCAGGGCTTTAGAGAAAGTGTGCAATAAATGGAGGACACTGTTCAGTCAGTTAACCCCTTTTCATTCAAAGGCACTGAGATGAAGTTCTCTATGCATAATAAAGATGCTTGTTGTTAATAACATAGAACACTTTGGTGATTTTATGCCGAAGGACACATTATATGACATTTTCATTTTAACAATGCATTCCTTGGCAGTAGCAGCTAATAAAATTAGATTTTTAAAAAATTGTCAGAAACCTTTCAAATAGCTCTTGTAGGTCAATTATATCATCTATAGTTTAAAAATTGGCACCTTCAAGAGTTTTAGTTTTTTCCTTATTCTTTGAACTTGATCTATTTTTATGATTAAAGAAATTATTCCACTGTATTTGTGGTTGGAATTACTCTTAGTTTAAATATTAACCTGATTTTGAAGTAATCACCTCACAATTACACATTTCTATTTCCTTCTCTGCTTAAAAGCTTTCCCATTTTGTTTCTCATTATTTTGCCCCACACTCACTAATCCTGTAGAGTACCTGATTATTCATTAGAACATGTGATAGCTCAAATGCCTTTTATCAACAATTATCCATTAGAAAACTAGCAGATTTTATTGATAACATCCCAGTGAAAACTGATCATCAAAAATTCCTTATATTTTTAAAATATGGAACAATGTCACGAATGAAGATTGTGTGAGAATAATTAATTGTGCATAAATGGTCAACACTGTAAATAGGATTAAGACTTTACCTTAGTTTCATTTGTATCTCATAGTAATTTAATAAATGTTTGCTCTTAATTTACTAAGAGAAACACTGAAACTCTCTTTTCTAAATAAATTCTTCCAGGGATGTCATGCATAATAACTAGCATAATGAATATTTCTATTTAGAAAGTGGGAAATACACAGATGTTCTTTGACATCTTTAAAAAGAATCTCAAATTGTTGTCATTTTTGGAATACCATAAAGTGTCCATTATCATAACTGGTTGCCATTCACTCTGGAAGCCTCAGATGAACTGTGCGAGTAAATAGTTAAAGTGGCCCATCGCTGTGCTTGGGGATTAGTGAAAGTCAGGATCAACACTATTACAGTTGGCTTTGTTCTGAAGGGTTGTAGGGATTAATGTGACTGGTTTTGTAGCAGTATCTCTACTGCATTTAATATTCAGAAGTTTTTTGCCAGTTCTTCTAAAATTTATATTTTATGATGGAGTTTGGGAGTGGGTGCAAGGACTCAGCTTAGGCATATATTTAGTCATCTTTAGTTTTAATCAACAAACACCTATTGAGCACCTACATTCATCTATGGACTCTATTGAAACTGGCACTCCATTATTTCTCTCCTCTATGCTTTCTCATAGTGAATCTGTGAAAGGCTTATT